>NC_084618.1:5736335-5783835 GCF_033978795.1 Nerophis ophidion | reverse complement strand
TTTAAACTTATTCAGACCATTCAAGTTTTTGTTATTTTTACCTTTTTTCCAAAAAATTCCCGCTT
This sequence comes from Nerophis ophidion, assembly GCF_033978795.1. NCBI lineage: Eukaryota > Metazoa > Chordata > Actinopteri > Syngnathiformes > Syngnathidae > Nerophis > Nerophis ophidion. The sequence goes on along the minus strand of NC_084618.1, from coordinate 5,783,770 downwards.
TTTCCAAATTTTGGGGAAATTCCTTTTGAAATCAATGGGACATTTTTCAAAGTTCCCCAAATCCCACATGTTTCATCTGATTCGAACTGTTCCAACTTCAAAATATTCAGCCAAAATTCCCAGATTTCTGGGACATTTTTCAAATTTAAAATGATTTGGCCATTTTTCAAACGTTCATCAATTCCACATTTTTCAACCTATTTATACCATTCCACCTTCTACACATTCCACCATCTTGTAAATTCCAACTATCGTATTTTTCGGACTATAAGTCACAGTCTTCTCCCCAGTCAGGCGAGGGGTGAGACCAGCCAAACCAAAACAAAAAACGAAAAAACTTTTTTTTTAATTTTTTTTTTTAGTTTGGCCAAGTCTCACCCCCGGCCAAACTACAAAAAAAAAAAAAAAACCCGACTTATAGTCCGAAAAATACGGCTATTATTCCAAGTTCGAAAAATCTTTCCAGGATTTTGCAGAAATCCTGGTTTTCCATGCTCTATTTCCACCCTTTTTTCAGGCAAGTAGTCCTCCCACATTTTTCAACCCACTTCAATCGTTCCACCGCCAAAACACTCCTCTTAATTAGGACAACAAAAAAAAAAAAAAGTAGTTTTATGAACTGGAAAAATTCCCGGTTTTCCTGAAATTCCAGGAATTCCATTTCTTAAACATGTTACTAATTCAACATTTCTTGACCGTTTTGAAAAATTCCAACACCAACCATTTCAACTTATTCAAACCATTCAAGTTTTGTGTTTTGTTTAGTTTTTTTTACCATTTTCAAAATTCCGACTTTTCCCAAAGTTGGGGGAAATTCCCATTCAAACCAATAAGACATGCTTCAAAGTTCCACAAATCCCACATTTTTCATCTGATCCAAACTCTTCCAACTTAAAAAATCCTCAGCCTGTTAGGGAATTGTGTTCTTTACTTCAACAATTATAATTTTTTTCTCCAGGATTTCAGTTCAACTCCAGCATTGGAGCATTCACAAGCACCTCCTTCAGGAATTGACCTCTTCTAGTTGTGCTTTAAAAAAAAAAGCGATTTTGCTGCACTTTTTGGCTCGGCTTGTTGGCTTTGAGCGGGACATCAAGATGGACGAGCGCCGTGTTAATTGGCCGGGTCGGGTCTCGGCCCGCATAGCTTTGTGCATCCGTCACTGCTCCTCCCTTTAGCAATGCTCTAATTATCCCTTTCATTACGCCGCGCTTTCAGGCCAGCTGAGAGAGCTGAAAGGGAGGTGTCGCTATCTCTTATCATTATGCTAATGACGCTTGTGACCCGCACTTACATCACAATGGCCAGCGCCCATGGCGGGGGTCCGCCGGGCTAACGTGTGTCTGGGGCCAGGACAAGTCCACAGGGGCTTCCAGCCGGCAGGGATCGCAATCAAAATATTCCATTTATGATTATTTAATTCCGACTACGCGGAAATTCATTAATCCAATTAACAGCGAAAAGCTGATTACTCTTTTTTTTTGGCTACTTTTTGAAAGGTACTAACAAGCATGTTAATAGTTAGATATTAGGAAATAATGCAATATTAAAGGCCTACTGAAAAGAGATTGTCTTATTTAAACGGGGATTATACTTGATCATTTCGCAATATTGCCGTGTTTTTGCTGAAAGGATTTAGTAGAGAACATCCACGATAAAGTTTGCAACTTTTGGTGGCTAATAAAAAAGCCTTGCCTGTACTGGAAGTAGCAGACGATGTGCGCGTGATGTCACGGGTTGTGGAGCTCCTCAAATCTGAACATTGTTTACAATCATGGCCACAAGCAGCAAGAGCTATTCGGACCGAGAAAAGCGACGAGTTCCCCATTAATTTGAGCGGGGATGAAAGATTCGTGGATGAGGAAAGTTAGAGTGAAGCACTTTGTCGTCTTTTTCAATTAGCCGCCCGATTGTAGCTGAGATAGGCGCCAGCGACCCCCGAAAGGGAATAAGCGGTAGGAAATGGATGGATGGATGGATGGATGGATAGCTAATGGCTAACGTTGCAGAAATTAAAACATTTCCTGTTTCTGTAAAATTGACGCTTCATCAAATAATGACTGTTTGCTTAGGGAGACATATTTAAAGATGTAGAATTCGTTTTCTGTCCATCTTCACTTTGGCTTCTGCTTTTCACTTAGCTGGCTAAAGGCTAATGTTGTTGCTAAAATTGAAACATTTCCTGTTTCTGTAAAACTAATGCTTTATAAATAATCATTGGTACTTTAACTTAAAACTTTATTAATGACTGTTTGCTTCGGGAGACATACTTAAAGATGTAGAATTTGCCATCCGTCCGTCTCCACTTTTTCCGTCGTTGTTTCAGTTAGCTAGCTAATGGCTATCGTTGAGGAAATTAAAACATTTAGTAGAGAACATCCACGATAAAGTTTGCAACTTTTGGTCGCTAATAAAAAAAGCCTTGCCTGTACCGGAAGTAGCAGACGATGTGCGTGTGAAGTCACGGGTTGTGGAGCTCCTCACATCCTCACATTGTTTACAATCATGGCCACCAGCAGCAAGAGCTATTCGGACCGAGAAAAGCGACGAGTTCTCCATTAATTTGAGCGGGGATGAAAGATTCGTGGATGAGGAAAGTTAGAGTGAAGCACTTTGTCGTCGTCTTTTTCAATTAGCTGGCTAATGGCTAACGTTGCGGAAATTAAAACATTTCCTGTTTCGGGGCGGCATAGCTCGGTTGGTAGAGTGGCCGTGTTAGCAACGTCAGGGTTGCAGGTTCGATTCCCGCTTGTGCCATCCTAATCACTGCCGTTGTGTCCTTGGGCAAGACACTTTACCCACCTGCTCCCAGTGCCACCCACACTGGTTTAAATGTAACTTAGATATTGGGTTTCACTATGTAAAGCGCTTTGAGCCACTTGAGAAAAGCGCTATATAAATATACTTCACTTCACTGTAAAATTTACGCTTAATCAAATAATGACTGTTTGCTTAGGGAGACATATTTAAAGATGTAGAATTTGTTTTCTGTCCATCTTCACTTTGGCTTCTGCTTTTCACTTAGCTGGCTAAAGGCTAATGTTGTTGCTAAAATTGAAACATTTCCTGTTTCTGTAAAACTAATGCTTTATAAATAATCATTGGTACTTAAACTTAAACTTTATTAATGACCGTTTGCTTCGGGAGACATATTTAAAGATGTAGAATTTGCCATCCGTCCGTCTCCACTTTTTCCGTCGTTGTTTCAGTTAGCTAGCTAATGGCTATCGTTGAGGAAATTAAAACATTTAGTAGAGAACATCCACGTTAAAGTTTGCAACTTTTGGTCGCTAATAAAAAAAGCCTTGCCTGTACCGGAAGTAGCAGACGATGTGCGCGTGATGTCACGGGTTGTGGAGCTCCTCACATCTGAACATTGTTTACAATCATGGCCACCAGCAGCAAGAGCTATTCGGACCGAGAAAAGCGACGAGTTCCCCATTAATTTGAGCGGGGATGAAAGATTCGTGGATGAGGAAAGTTAGAGTGAAGCACTTTGTTGTCTTTTTCAATTAGCCGCCCGATTGTAGCTGAGATAGGCGCCAGCGACCCCGAAAGGGAATAAGCGGTAGAAAATGGATGGATGGATAGCTAATGGCTAACGTTGCGGAAATTAAAACATTTTCTGTTTCTGTAAAATTTACGCTTTATCAAATAATGACTGTTTGCTTAGGGAGACATATTTAAAGATGTAGAATTTGTTTTCTGTCCATCTTCACTTTGGGCTTCTGCTTTTCACTTAGCTGGCTAAAGGCTAATGTTGTTGCTAAAATTGAAACCTTTCCTGTTTCTGTAAAACTAATGCTTTATAAATAGTCATTGGTACTTTAAATTAAACTTTATTAATGACGGTTTGCTTCGGGAGACATATTTAAAGATGTAGAATTTGCCATCCGTCCGTCTCCACTTTTTCCGTCGTTGTTTCAGTTAGCTAGCTAATGGCTATCGTTGAGGAAGTTAAAACATTTAGTAGAGAACATCGACGATAAAGTTTGCAACTTATAGTCGCTACTAAAAAAGCCTTGCCTGTACCGGAAGTAGCAGATGATGTGTGTGATGTCACGGGTTGTAGAGCTCCTCACATCTGAACATTGTTTACAATCATAGCCACCAGCAGCAAGAGCTATTCGGACCGAGAAAGCGACGAGTTCCCCATTAATATGAGCGGGAATGAAAGGTTCGTGGATGAGGAAAGTTAGAGTGAAGCACTAAAAAAAAAAAAAAAAGGCGACGGCTCCAGGCGTCGTTTCAGATGTTGTTAGACACATTTACTAGGAACATTCTGGAAGATCCCCTATCTGCTTATTGTTTTAATAGTGTTTTAGTGAGATTGCAAAGTCATACCTGAAAGTCGGACGGCTGTGATGAACGCCAGTGTCTCTGAGAGAAGCCGAGGAGCCACGATCACAGCTGCCTTCTTGAGCTGCAGGAGGAGGTCCCATAGTCCATTGAAGTCTCCGGTAAGAGCACAATTTTCCCATCCAAAAACTTGCTGGTTGACGTAAAGAAACATGTTGGCTTGACCGCTCTGTGTTAAAGCTTCACAACAAACAAAGAAACACCGGCTGTGTTTCGGTTGCTAAAGGCAGCTGCAATCCACCGCTTTCCACCAACAGCATTCTTCTTTGACGTCTCCATTATTAATTGAACAAATTGCAAAATATTCAGCAACACAGATGTCCAAAATACTGTGTAATTATGCCATGAAAAGAGACTACTTTTAGCCGTAAGTGGTGCTGGGCTAATATGTCCGCTACAACCCGAGACATCACAAAAAATATGAAAAACATTTTTTTAGGCGTTATATTATTGAGAAAAATGTTCAGCTACAATACAAACTCAAATAGTACGGTCGTTTTAGAGCAGGGGTCACCAACGCGGTGCCCGCGGGCACCAGGTAGCCCGTAAGGACAAAATGAGTCGCCCGCTGGCCTGTTCTAAAAATAGCTCAAATAGCAGCACTTACCAGTGAGCTGCATCAATTTTTTAAATTGTATTTATTTACTAGCAAGCTGGTCTCGCTTAGCTCGACATTTTTAATTCTAAGAGAGACAAAACTCAAATAGAATTTGAAAATGCAAGAAAATATTTTAAAGACTTGGTCTTCACTTGTTTAAATAAATTCATTTATTTTTTTTACTTTGCTTCTCATAACTTTCAGAAAGACAATTTTAGAAAATAAATACAACCTTAAAAATGATTTTAGGATTTTTAAACACATATACCTTTTTACCTTTTAAATTTCTTCCTCTTCTTTCCTGACAATTTAAATCAATGTTCAAGTATTTTTTTTTTTATTGTAAAGAATAATAAATACATTTTTATTTTATTTTATTCATTTCAGCTTCTGTTTTTTTGACGAAGAATATTTGTGAAATATTTCTTCAAACTTATTATGATTAAAATTCCCCAAAAAATATTCTGGCAAATCTAAAAAATCTGTAGAACCAAATTTAAATCTTATTTCAAAGTCTTTTGAATTTCTTTTAAAATTTTTGTTCTGGAAAATGTAGAAGAAATAATGATTTGTCTTTTTTAGAAATATAGTTTGGTCCAATTTGTTATATATTCTTAAAAAAAAGTGCAGATTGGATTTTAACCTATTTAAAACATGTCATCAAAATTCTAAAATTAATCTTAATTAGGAAAAATTACTAATGATGTTCTATAAATTCTTTTTTTAATTTTTTCAAAAAAGATTCGAATTAGCTAGTTTTTCTCCATTTTTTTCGGTTGAATTTTAAAGAGTCGAAAATGAAGATAAACTATGTTTCAAAATTGTATTTAAATTTTTTCCTGTTTTTTTCTCTTTTAAACCGTTCAAGTAAGTGTTTTCTTTCATCGTTTATTCTCTACAAAAAACCTTCCGTAAAAGGAAAAAAATTGACGATGGATTGACGTACAGAAATACCCTTTTTTATATATATATATATATATATATATAGATTTATTTATTAAAGGTAAATTGAGCAAATTGGCTATTTCTGGCAACTTATTTAAGTGTGTATCAAACTGGTAGCCCTTGGCATTAATCAGTACCCAAGAAGTAGCTCTTGCTTTCAAAAAGATTGCTGACCCCTTTTTTAGAACTACAGCCATGAATATGAACACACTAGAAATATAAACAACAAAATGGGAATATAAATAACACACCAGAAATATAACCAACACACTAGAAAAACAAATAACATACTAGAAAAATAAATCAAAACACACTATAAATATAAAAAAACACTACAAAATAAATAACCCACTATAAATATAAACAACACACTAGAAATATAAATAACACACTAGAAAATTTAATCAAAACACACTATAAATATAAAAAATACACTACAAAATGAATGACCTACTATAAATATAAACGACACACTAGAAATATAAATAACACACTAGAAAAATTAATCAAAAAACTATAAATATAAAAAAATACACTACAAAATGAATAACCTACTATAAATATATATAACAAACTATACATATATATAATAACACATTATAAATGTAAACAACACACCATAAATATAAACACACTAGAAAAATAAATAACATACTAGAAAAATAAATCAAAAAACACTATAAATACAAAAAACACAATACAAAATAAATAACCTACTATAAATATATATAACAAACTATACATATATATAATAACACATTATAAATGTAAACAACACACCATAAATATAAAGACACTAGAAAAATAAATAACAAACTAGAAAAATAAATAAAAAAAACACTATAAATACAAAAAATACACTACAAAATAAATAACCCACTATAAATATAAACAACACACAAGAAATATAAATAACACACTAGAAAAATTAATCAAAACACACTATAAATATAAAAAAATACACTACAAAATGAATAACCTACTAGAAATATATATAACAAACTATACATATATATAATAACACATTATAAATGTAAACAACACACCATAAATATAAACACACTAGAAAAATAAATAACATACTAGAACAATAAATCAAAAAACACTATAAATACAAAAAATACACTACAAAATAAATAACCCACTAAAAATATAAACAACACACTAGAAATATAAATAACACACTAGAAAAATTCCTCAAAACACTATAAATATAAAAAAATACACTACAAAATGAATAACCTACTATAAATATATATAACAAACTATACATATATATAATAACACATTATAAATGTAAACAACACACCATAAATATAAACACACTAGAAAAATAAATAACATACTAGAAAAATAAATAAAAAAAACATTATAAATACAAAAAAAACACTACAAAATAAATAACCCACTATAAATATAAACACACTAGAAATATAAATAACACACTAGAGAAATTAATCAAAACACACTATAAATATAAAAAATACACTACAAAATGAATAACCTACTATAAATATATATAACTATACATATATATAACACATTATAAAGGTAAACAACACACCATAAATATAAAGACACTAGGAAAATAAATAACATACTAGAAAAATAAATCAAAAAACACTATAAATACAAAAAATACACTACAAAATAAATAACACTAGAAATATAAACAACACACTGGAAATAAACAACACATTGGAAATACCGAAGGGAAAAGCGGTACCAAATGGATGGATGGATGGAAATGTGAACAACACACTAGAAATATAAACAACACAATGGAAATTGTGACAATCCGTCACTTCAGTTCTGTTAGTTTTTTGTGTTTTTGTATTTACTTCCTGTTCAGTGCTCTTATTTTGTTATTTCCTGTTTAATTCACGGAGCACTGTTGTTTTTCTCTTTTCGTTGATTGGCAGAGGTTAACACCTGCTGTCAATCAAACGTGTGCCTCTTTATGTTTCACTCGAGCACTCCTCAGTGCTCCAGGATAAATCTATGTTTGGAAATGTTACTTATGCAAGACTGCTTTATGTTTATTTGTTTCTTATGAGTATTAAATTATTTGACCTTCACTCAATTCTTGCATCCACGGGGTCACACAACTGCAGCCGTGCGACATCCTAACAGAAATATAAACAACACGCTGGAAAAATAAATAACACACGAGAAATATAAATACACGAGAAAAATAAATCAAAACACTACACTATAAATACAAAAATACACTACACAATAAATCATTGTAAAATATAAGCAACACACTAGAAATATGAACACAATATAAATAACATACTAGAAATATAAACGCAATATAAATAACACACTAGAAATATAAACGCAATATAAATAACACACTAGAAATATAAATAAAACACGAGAAATATAAACAACACACTAGAAATATAAACACAATAGAAATAGAAATGGCACACTACAAAAATAGTCAAAACACACTGTAAATATAAAAAATACACTACAAAATAAATAACCCACTATAAATACAGTATATATTACACACTATACATATATACAACACTATAAATATAAACACACTAGAAATATAAGTAACACACCAGAAATATACACACAATATAAATAACACACTAGAAATATAAACACAATACAAATAACACACTAGAAATATAAGCACACTAGAAATATAAATAAAACACGAGAAATATAAACAACACACTAGAAATATAAACACAATAGAAATAGAAAACACACACGAAATAGAAATGGCACACTACAAAAATAGTCAAAACACACTGTGAATATAAAAAATGCACTACAAAATAAATAACCCACTATAAATACAATATACGTTACACATTATACATATATATAACACACTATAAATATAAACAACGCACTAGAAATATAAGTAACACACTAGAAAAATAAACCAAAACACAGCACACTATAAATATACAAAATACACTACACAATAAATCATTGTAAAATATAAGCAACACACTAGAAATATAAACACAATATAAATAACACACTAGAAATATAAACACAATATAAATAACACACTAGAAATATAAATAAAACACGAGAAATATAAACAACACACTAGAAATAGAAAACACACACGAAATAAAAATGGCACACTACAAAAATAGTCAAAACACACTGTAAATATAAAAAATACACTACAAAATAAATAACCCACTATAAATACAGTATATATTACACACTATACATATATATAACACACTATAAATATAAACAACGCACTAGAAATATAAGTAACACACTAGAAAAATAAACCAAAACACAGCACACTATAAATATACAAAATACACTACACAATAAATCATTCTAAAACTACAAACAACACACTAGAAATATAAACAACACAATAGAAATAGAAATAAAACACTAAAAAGATATAACATGCTAGAAATATAAATAACACACCAGAAAAAAACAACAACCAAAAAACACTTTATATATATTAAAAAAGTAGACTACAAAAAACCATCCACTCTAAATATAATATAAATATAATGGAGTATAAAGATGTGTGAGACAGCAGTAGAAGTAATGTGAGAAGGCTGCTGTAATGATACTGATGATGATCATACAAGTTGATATCATGCACTGACAACTTAATGGCTTCATTTTCCACCACTGTATTTAACCTGGGGGGGGGGGGGGGGGGGGGCACCCTGCCTTTTAATGAAGAACACAACCATGCACTCTCTACTTTTTAATGAAAACTACACACACACACACACACACACACACATACGCACACACACACACATGCACACACACATTCACACACACACACACATGCACACACACAAACTCAGGGCATTCAAAAAGTATTCACAGCGCTTCACTTCTACTCACTTTCTCTTACTCACTCACTCACTCACCCACCCACTTGCTCACCCACTTACTCCCTCTCTTTCTCCCTCTCTCTTTTTCACTCACTCACTCGCTCACTCACTCACTTACTCCCTCTCTTTCTCTCGCTCTCTTTTTCACTCACTCACTCACTCACTCACTCACTCCCTCTCTTTCTCCCTCTCTCTTTTTCACTCACTCACTCACTCACTCCCTCTCTTTCTCCCTCTCTCTTTTTCACTCACTCACTCACTCTCTTTCTCTCTCACTCACTAACTCTCTCTCTCTCTTTCTCACTCACTCACTCACTCACTCAGTCACTCTCTTTCTCTTTCTTTCACACTCACTCACTCACTCACTCACTCACTCACCCATTCACTCACTCACTCAACCTACTCACTCACTCTTTTTCACTTTTACACTCGCTCACTCGGTTTCATTCACTCACTCACTCTCTTTCTCATTCACCCACTCTCTCTCTTTCTCACTCATTCACTTTTTATCTCTCCCTTACACACCCACTCCCTCTCTCACTCATTCTCTTCCTCACTCATTCAATTACTCTCTTACTCACTCACACACTCACTAACTGACTCACTCACTCTTTCACTCACTCACTCACTCACTCACTCTTTCTCTCTTTAACACTCTCACTCACTCACTCACTCACTCTCTTTGTTTCTTTAACACTCACTCACTCACTCGCTTTCTCCCACTCTCTTACTCACTCATTCACTCATGCATGCACACATTCACTCATTCACTCATTCACTCACTCACTCACTCAATTTCTTTCTCTCTCTCACTCGCATTTAGTCACTCACTCACTTTCTTTCTCTCTCTCTCACTAACTCTTTCTGTCTCTCTTTCTTTCTCACTCACTCACTCACTCACTGTCTTTCTCTTTCACACTCACTCACTCTCTTTCTCTCTCTCCCTCACTAGCTCTCTTTAACACTCACTCTCTTTGTTTCTTTAACACCCACTCACTCGCTTTCTCCCTCTCTCTCACTCACTCACTCATGCACGCACGCATTCACTCACTCAATTTCTTTCTCTCTCTCACTCGCAATTACTCACTCACTTTCTTTCTCTCTCTCACTCACTAACTCTCTCTGTCTCTCTTTCTTTCTCACTCATTCACTCACTCACTCACTCACTCACTCTCTGTCTCTCTCTCCCTCACTAACTCTCTTTAACACTCACTCACTCACTCTCTTTCTATCTCCCACTCACCCTTTCTCACATTCTCTCCCTTTCACACTCACTCACTCACTCACTCACTCATTCTCTTTCTCCTTCTCTCCTACACACTCACTCACTCACTCACTCAATGACTCACTCACTCACTCACTCACTCACTCACTCACTTTCTTTCTCTCTCTCACTCACTAACTCTCTTTCATTCTCACTCACTCACTCACTCACTCAGTCACTGTCAACACCAATAGGGATGTTGTGCTCCTCTCCTCCTTTAAAGAGCTCCTAAGAAATAGTCATAAATTTAGGCATGTTGCTGTTTACACTACTTCCTATTTCTAGTACATTCTGGTCCTAGAGGGCACTGTGGTGTTTCTAGTATATTCTGGTCCTAGAGGGCATTGTGGTGTTTCTAGTACATTCTGGTCCTAGAGGGCATGACGGAGGCTTTGAGGCCGGGCGGAGGCGACTGACTTGATGCTTCCAGACGTCTGCTGGCAGGCGAGCAGAGCAGATCGCCCAGCAGGGGGCATTCCTGTGTTGAGTGATCGTGTCACACTTAAAGGATTAGAACGCTTTGGCCCGATAATGTTTGCCATGGTCCTCCGCCTCCTTTCCTCGCCCGCACTCGGGTCACGGCGGCGATGAGGCGGCCGTTAAAATCCCAGGTACGAGCAGCAGTTCCATCACAAACCAGCGGGGGGCCCTTCGGGCGTCCGTCCAGAAGCCCGGCAGGAGGTGGACATTGTTTTGTTGTCATATTTCACACCTGCTGGCGGCCTCCTCTCCAAGTGTCCTCACCTGGATTTCACATTTGTAAATAAATCACGACGCGTTCCCATAGGGCTCAGGTTTTATGGCCCGGTGTGGGTTTCTGCAGGGACCGATGAGGAGGCAGCGAGGACCCCTGCTGGCCAACTTGTGTTTTCCACACAAATAAGACAAACACAAATGGCTTATAGTTATAATAATAATAATAAGGATAATGATAATGGATTAATTAGTGCTGAACGACACAGTGCATTTACAATATAGTCATAAATCATGTATAGTTGTTGTATAAAATTATATTATGTAAAAATGCAAATAAATTATAAATTAGCAATATTTTGTTATCAATAAGCCATTAGCAATAATCTCTTAGCATTAACCCGTTGGCAATAAACTGTAAACTTTAATCCTTTGGCAATAATCAGTTCGCAAAAATCTGTTAGCATTTATCCTTTAGCAATAACCCATTTTCTTTAGCAATAATCCGTAAACATTAATTCGTTACTAATAATTCGTAAACTTTAATCCGTTAGTAATAATATGTGAGCAATAATCGGTTATCATTATTTAGTTCGCAATAATCTGTTAGCAATAATCTGTAAACGTTAATCATTTGGCAATAATCCGCTACCAATAATCCGTAAACAATCATTTGGCAATAATCCGTTAGCATTAATTTGCTATCTTTAATCCGTCAGCATTAATTTGTTAGAGTAATATGTTAGCATGAATTAATCAAATAGCAATAATCCGTTAGCAATAATCCGTAAACATTAATTCGTTAACAATAATTCGTAAACTTTAATCCGTTAGTAATAATATGTGAGCAATAATCGGTTATCATTTAGTTCGCAATAATCTGTTAGCAATAATCTGTAAACATTAATCATTTGGCAATAATCAGTTAGCATTAATTTGTTATCTTTAATCTGTTAGCATTATTTGTTAGCAATAATATGTTAGCACTAATTTGTTATCTTTAATCTGTTAGCATTAATTTGTTAGCAATGATATGTTAGCATGAATTAATGAAATAGCAATAATCCATTAGCAAAAATCCGTTAGCAATAATTTGTTATCTCGAATCCGTCAGCAATAATCTGTTAGCAATAATACGTCAATTTTAATCCGTTCACAATAATCTGAACAATAATCCGTTAGCATTATTTCGTTAGCAATACTCTGTTAGCAATACTCTAATAGCACTAATCTAATATGAATCTGTTAGCAATAATCCGTTAGCATTTATCCGTTAGCAATAATCTGTTTTCTTTAATCCGTGAGCAATAAACCATTAGCATTTATCCTTTGGAAAATAATACATTTTCTTTCATCCGTGAGCAATAATCCGTTAGCATTAATTAGTTAGCAATCATTTGTGAGCAATAATCCGTAAATTTTAATCCGTTACCAATAATCCTTGAGCAATAATCCGTTAGCATCATTTCGTTCGCAATAATCCGTTAGCAATAATATGCTAGCATGAATCTGTCAGCAATAATCAGTTAGCATTTATCCGTTAGCAATAATACGTTTTCCTTTAATCTGTGAGCAATAATCCGTCAGCAAAAATCTGTTAGCATTTATCCATTTGCAATAATCTGTTTTCATTAATTAGTTTGCAAAAATTTGTGAGCAATATTCTGTACATTTTAATCCTTTAGCAATAATCTAAAAGCAATAATCCGTTATCATTATTTCGTTCGCAATAATACGTTGGAAATAATCTGTTACCATAAATCTGTTAGCAATAATATGTGAGTAATAATTTGTTTGCATGAATTCGGAGGCAAAAATACGTTAGCATTTATCCATTAGCAATAATCCGTTATGTTTAATCCGAGAGAAATAATCGGTTAGCATTAATTCGTTAGCAATAATCCGTAAACTTTAATCTGTGAGCAATAATCCATTAGTATTATTTCGTTAGCTATAATCTGGTAGCATTTATCTGTTAGCAATAATCCGTTAGCAATAATCTGTTAACATTAATAATTTGGTAATAATGTGTTAGCAATAATCCGTTATCTTTAATTTTTTAGCAATAATCTATGAGCAATAATCCGTTAGCATTATGTTGTTAGCAATAATATGTTATCATGAATCCGGTAGCAATAATTTGTTACAATTCGTGAACCTTAATCCGTAAGAAGGAATCTGTTAGCAATAATCCGTTAGCAAAAATTTGTTGGCATTTATCCGTTAGCAATATTTTGTTATCTTTAATCCGTGAGCAATAATCCGTTAGTATTAATTCGTTAGCAATAATCCGTAAACTTTAATCCGTTAGCAATAATCTGGGAGCAATAATAGGATAGCATTATTTCATTAGCAATACTCAGTTAGCAATAATCTGTTAACATTAATTTGTTACAAATAATCTGTTAGCAATAATCCGTAAACATTAATCATTTGGCAATAATCCTTTAGCAATAATCCGTTAGATTAATCCGTTAGCAATAATATATTAACTTTAATCTGTTAGCAATAATCTATGAGCAATTATCCGTTAGCATTACCATGAATTGATTAATGTGGACCCCGATTCAAACAAGTTGAAAAATTTATTGCGGTGTTACCATTTAGTGGTCAATTGTACGGAATATGTACTGAATTGTGCAATCTACTAATAAAAGTATCAATCAATTAATTTGTTAGCAATAATCTGTTACCATGAATCCGGTAGCAATAATTTGTTAACATTATTTCGTTAGCAATAATCCGTTACCAATAATCTGTTAGCATTGATCTGTTAGAAATAATACGTTACCAATAATCCGTGAACCAATCAATCAATCAATCAATCATTTGGCAATAATCCGTTAGCAATAATCTGTTAGCATTAATCCATTAGCAATAATAAATTAGCATTACATTGTTAGCAATAGTTTGTAAACATTAATCATTTGGCAATAATCCCTTAGCAAAAATCCGTTAGCATTAATCCTTTGGCATTAATCCGTAAACAATAATTTGGCGATAATCCGTTAGCAATAATCCGTTAGCATTAATCCATTAGCAATAATCCGTAAACAATCATTTGGCAATAATCCGTTAGTATTAATCCATTAACAATAATTTGTTATCTTTAATCTTTTAGCAATAATCTGCGCGCAATAGTCTGTTAGCATTAATTCGTTAGCAATAATCCGTTAGCAATAATCTGTTAGCATTAATCCATTAGCAATAATAAATTAGCATTAAATTGTTAGCAATAGTCTGTAAACATTAATCATTTGGCAATAATCCGTTAGCATTAATCCTTTGGCATTAACCCGTAAACAATCATTTGGCAATAATCCGTTAGCAATAATCCGTTAGCATTAATCCATTAGCAATAATCCGTAAACAATCATTTGGCAATAATCCGTTAGTATTAATCCATTAACAATAATTTGTTATCTTTAATCTTTTAGCAATAATCTGCGCGCAATAGTCTGTTAGCATTAATTCGTTAGCAATAATCTGTTAGCATTAATCCATTAGCAATAATAAATTAGCATTAAATTGTTAGCAATAGTCTGTAAACATTAATCATTTGGCAATAATCCGTTAGCATTAATCCTTTGGCATTAACCCGTAAACAATCATTTGGCAATAATCCGTTAGCAATAATCCGTTATCATTAATCCATTAGCAATAATTTGTTATCTTTAATCTTTTAGCAATAATCTGCGAGCAATAGTCTCTTAGCATTAATTTGTTAGCAATAATATGTTAGCATTAATCCATTAGCAATAATAAATTAGCATTAAATTGTTAGCAATAGTCTGTAAACATTAATCATTTGGCAATAATCCGTTAGTATTAATCCATTAACAATAATGTGTTATCTTTAATCTTTTAGCAATAATCTGCGAGCAATAATCTGTTAGCATTAATTTGTTAGCAATAATCCGTTAGCAATAATATGTTAGCATTAATCCATTAGCAATAATAAATTAGCATTAAATTGTTAGCAATAGTCTGTAAACATTAATCATTTGACAATAATCCGTTAGTAATAATCCGTTAGCATTAATCCATTAGCAATAATAAATTAGCATTAAATTGTTAGCAATAGTCTGTAAACATTAATCATTTGGCAATAATCCGTTAGCATTAATCCTTTGGCATTAACCCGTAAACAATCATTTGGCAATAATCCGTTAGCAATAATCCGTTAGCATTAATCCATTAGCAATAATCCGTAAACAATCATTTGGCAATAATCCGTTAGTATTAATCCATTAACAATAATTTGTTATCTTTAATCTTTTAGCAATAATCTGCGAGCAATAGTCTGTTAGCATTAATCGTTAGCAATAATCTGTTAGCATGAAACCGGTAGCACTAATCCGTTACGAATCGTGAACCTTAATCTGTAAAAATTAATCCGTTAGCAATAATCTGTTAGCATTAATCCATTAGCAATAATAAATTAGCATTAAATTGTTAGCAATAGTCTGTAAATATGAATCATTTGGCAATAATCCGTTAGCAATAATCTGTTATTATTAATCCATTAGCAATAATAAATTAGCATTAAATTGTTAGCAATAGTCTGTAAACATTAATCATTTGGCAATAATCCGTTAGCAATAATCCGTTAGCATTAATCCTTTGGCATTAACCCGTAAACAATCATTTGGCAATAATCCGTTAGCAATAATCCGTTAGCATTAATCCATTAGCAATAATCCGTTAGCATTAATCCATTAGCAATAATCCGTAAACAATCATTTGGCAATAATCCGTTAGTATTAATCCATTAACAATAATTTGTTATCTTTAATCTTTTAGCAATAATCTGCGAGCAATAGTCTGTTAGCACTAATTCGTTAGCAATAATCTGTTAGCATGAAACCGGTAGCGCTAATCCGTTACAAAACGTGAACCTTAATCTGTAAAAATGAATCCGTTAGCAATAATCTGTTAGCGATAATCTTTTATCTTCAACCCGTTAGCAATAATATGTTATTATTATTATTATTATTAATAGAGTGTTAACAATATCTATCAAATAATGCAATTATTCCCGTTCACTACAATTGTGACAGAAATAAACAAAAGTGCTCTTTTTCCCCCTCAAAGTCCTCCTGTATACTAAAATATTTCTCCTGCGTTTGCAAAAAATATCAGATATCGACCTCATCCTGTTAGTATCAATCTGATACCCTCGATATCAGCACTATCGATATTTGTTTCTACCTGCCTACCTCTACTTCAAAGTGCCATGATTTATTTATTCATTTATTTATTATATAAATGTTACATTATTATTTTTAATTATAATTTAATGTTAATTAAATGTTAAATTGTTAATTTAATTTAATTTCTATATTTTTAGATATAGGCAATTAAATCCTATGTATATATTTTTTAAGTGAAACATAAGCAGCAGCACCCTCTGCTGGCTAAAAAGGGTACCAGCAAAACATTTGTCTGGGCTTTGGCTTCTGTTTTGTATTCAGCAAGCTAACGGCTAACATTGTTGCATAATTTTAAATATTTACCATTTTTGGATATTTTTTTAATAACGAATGTTTGCTTTGGGAGACATATTTAAAGATGTAAAATTTGTTATCTTTCCATCTCCGCTTTGGCGTCTGCGTTTAAATTAGCTAGCTAATAACTAACTAATGTTGCGCAAATTGAATTATTTCCCATTTTGCAGAGTATTAAATAGCGAGTTTTTGCAACTGCTACCGTAAATTGAAAAATGTGCGCATTTTCGGATCATTTGCAGTTTAATAAATAACGACAAAAGTGTACAATTTGCCATCTGTCTGTCTCCACTTTTTCGTCGTCTTTTTCAATTAGCAAGCTAATGGCAAACGTTGCAAAAATTAAAATGTTGTTGCGTAAATTTACATTTTTACGCATTTTCTGGATCATTTGCAGTCTAATAAATAATGACGGTTTGCTTTGGAAGATGTATTCAAATGTGTAGAATTTGCCCTCTGTCTATCTCCACTTTTTCGTCGTCATTTCAATTAGCGAGCTAATGGCTAACGTTGAGGAAATTAAAATATTTCCAGTTTATTTAAAATGTATGCTTTGTAAATAATGACTTTTTGCTTATGGAGACATATTTAAAGATGTAGAAATTGCTGTCTGTCCATCTTCACTTTGGCTTCTGAATTTTACCTAACTAGCTAAAGGCTAACGTTGCGGAAATTATAGCATTTCCTGTTTCTGTAAAACTTACGCTTTATAAATAATGACTGTTTGCTTAAGGAGACATATTTAAAAGATGTCGAATTTGTCATCTGTTCATCTTCGCTTTGGCTTCTGCTTTTTACTTAGCTAGCGAAAGGCTAACGTTTTTGCGTGAATTAAAATATTTACGCATTTTCTGGATCATTTGCAGTGTAATAAATAATGACAGTTTGCTTTGGAAGACGTATTTAAAAGTGTACAATTTGCCATCTGTCTGTCTCCACTTTTTCGTCGTCTTTTTCAATTAGCAAGCTAATGGCAAACGTTGCAAAAATTAAAATGTTGTTGCGTAAATTTACATTTTTACGCATTTTCTGGATCATTTGCAGTCTAATAAATAATGACGGTTTGCTTTGGAAGATGTATTCAAATGTGTAGAATTTGCCCTCTGTCTATCTCCACTTTTTCGTCGTCGTTTCAATTAGCGAGCTAATGGCTAACGTTGAGGAAATTAAAACATTTCCAGTTTATTTAAAAATAAATAATGACTGTTTGCTTATGAAGACATTTTTAAAGATGTAGAAATTGCTCTTTGTCCATCTTCACTTTGGCTTCTGCATTTTACTTAAGTAGCTAAAGGCTAACGTTGCGGAAATTATAGCATTTCCTGTTTCTGTAAAACTTACACTTATAAATAATGACTGTTTGCTTAGGGAGACATATTTAAAAGATGTCGAATTTGTCATCTGTTCGTCTTCGCTTTGGCTTCTGGTTTTTACTTAGCGAGCAAAAGGCTAACGTTTTTGCGTGAATCAAAATATTTACGCATTTTCTGGATCATTTGCAGTTTAATAAATAATGACAGTTTGCTTTGGAAGACGTATTTAAAAGTGTACAATTTGCCATCTGTCGGTCTGCACTTTTTCCTCGTCTTTTTCAATTAGCAAGCTAATGGCTAACGTTGCAAAAATTAAAACGTTGTTGCGTAAATTTACATTTTTACGCATTTTCTGGATCATTTGCAGTCCAATAAATAATGACGGTTTGCTTTGGAAGATGTATTCAAATATGTAGAATTTGCCCTCTGTCCATCTCCACTTTTTTGTCGTCGTTTCAATTAACGAGCTAATGGCTAACGTTGAGGAAATTAAAACATTTCCAGATTATTTAAAGATAAATAATGACTGTTTGCTTATGAAGACATATTTAAAGATGTAGAAATTGCTGTCCGTCCATCTTCACTTTGGCTTCTGCATTTTACCTAACTAGCTAAAGGCTAACGTTGCGGAAATTATAGCATTTCCTGTTTCTGTAAAACTTACGCTTCATAAATAATGACTGTTTGCTTAGGGAGACATATTTAAAAGATGTCGAATTTGTCATCTGTTCATCTTCGCTTTGGCTTCTGCTTTTTACTTAGCTAGCGAAAGGCTAACGTTTTTGCGTGAATTAAAATATTTACGCATTTTCTGGATCATTTGCAGTGTAACAACTAACGACAGTTTGCTTTGGAAGACGTATTTAAAAGTGTACAATTTGCCATCTGTCTGTCTCCACTTTTTCGTCGTCTTTTTCAATTAGCAAGCTAACGGCTAAAGTTGCAAAAATTAAAACGTTGTTGGGTAAATTTACATTTTTACGCATTTTCTGGATCATTTGCAGTCTAATAAATAATGACGGTTTGCTTTGGAGGATGTATTCAAATATGTAGAATTTGCCCCCTGTCCATCTCCACTTTTTTGTCGTCATTTCAATTAACGAGCTAATGGCTAACGTTGAGGAAATTAAAACATTTCCAGTTTATTTAAAAATAAATAATGACTGTTTGCTTATGAAGACATATTTAAAGATGTAGAAATTGCTGTCTGTCCATCTTCACTTTGGCTTCTGCATTTTACTTAACTAGCTAAAGGCTAACGTTGCGGAAATTATAGCATTTCCTGTTTCTGTAAAACTTACACTTTATAAATAATGACTGTTTGCTTAGGGAGACATATTTAAAAGATGTTGAATTTGTCATCTGTTCGTCTTCGCTTTGGCTTCTGGATTTTACTTAGCGAGCTAAAGGCTAACGTTTTTGCGTGAATCAAAATATTTACGCATTTTCTGGATCATTTGAAGTTTAATAAATAACGACAGTTTGCTTTGGAAGACGTATTTAAAAGTGTACAATTTGCCATCTGTCTGTCTCCACTTTTTCGTCGTCTTTTTCAATTAGCAAGCTAATGGCTAACGTTGCAAAAATTAAAACGTTGTTGCGTAAATTTACATTTTTACGCATTTTCTGGATCATTTGCAGTCTAATAAATAATGACGGTTTGCTTTGGAGGATGTATTCAAATATGTAGAATTTGCCCCCTGTCCATCTCCACTTTTTCGTCGTCATTTCAATTAACGAGCTAATGGCTAACGTTGAGGAAATTAAAACATTTCCAGTTTATTTAAAAATAAATAATGACTGTTTGCTTATGAAGACATATTTAAAGATGTAGAAATTGCTGTCCGTCCATCTTCACTTTGGCTTCTGCATTTTACTTAACTAGCTAAAGGCTAACGTTGCGGAAATTATAGCATTTCCTGTTTCTGTAAAACTTACTCTTTATAAATAATGACTGTTTGCTTAGGGAGACATATTTAAAATATGTCGAATTTGTCATCTGTTCATCTTCGCTTTGGCTTCTGGTTTTTACTTAGCTAGCTAAAGGCTAACGTTTTTGCGTGAATTAAAATATTTACGCATTTTCTGGATCATTTGCAGTGTAATAAATAACGACAGTTTGCTTTAGAAGACGTATTTAAAGGTTTAGAATTTTCTATCTGTTCATCTCCACTTTTTCGTTGTCGCTTCAATTAGCTAGCTAATGGCTAATGTTGGGAAAATTAAAAAGTTGCTGCGTAAATTTACATTTTTACTCATTTTCTGGATCATTTGCAGTCTAATAAATAACGACGGTTTGCTTTGGAAGATGTATTCAAATGTGGAGAATTTGCCCTCTGTTCATCTCCACTTTGTCGCCGTCTTTTTCAATTAGCGAGCTAATGGCTAATGTTGAGGAAATTAAAACATTTCCAGTTTATTTAAAACTTATGCTTTGTAAATTATGACTGTTTGCTTAGGGAGACATTTTTAAAGATGTAGAATTTGTTGTCTGTTCATCTTTGCTTGGCTTCTGCTTTTCACTTAGCTAGCTAAAGGCTAACGTTTTCGCGTGAATTAAAATATTTACGCATTTTCTGGATCATTTACAGTCTAATAAATAACGACAGTTTGCTTTGGAAGATGTATTTAAATATGTAGAATTTGCCAACTGTCCGTTTCCACTTTTTTGTCGTCTTTTTCAATTTGCTAGCTAATGGCTATCGTTGCGAAAATTATAACATTTCCTGTTTCTGTAAAACTTACGCTTTATAAATAATGACTGTTTGCTTCGGGAGACACATTTAAAGATGTGAAATTTGTTGTCTGTTCATCTTCACTTTGGCTTCTGCTTTTCTCTTAGCTAGCTAAAGGCTAACGCTGTTGTGTAAATTTGAACATTTACGCATTTTCTGGATCATTTGCAGTCTAATGAATAACGACGGTTTGGTTTGGAAGATGTATTCAAATATGTAAAATTTGCCCTCTGTTCATCTCCACTTTGTCGTCGTCTTTTTCAATTAGCAAGCTAATGGCTAATGTTAAGGAAATTAAAACATTTCCAGTTCATTTAAAACTTATGCTTTGTAAATAATGACTGTTTGCTTAGGGAGACATTTTTAAAGATGTAGAATTTGTTGTCTGTTCATCTTTGCTTAGCTTCTGCTTTTCACTTAGCTAGCTAAAGGCTAACGTTTTTGCGTGAATTAAAATATTTACGCATTTTCTGGATCATTTACAGTCTAA
The DNA here is from genome assembly GCF_033978795.1 of Nerophis ophidion. NCBI lineage: Eukaryota > Metazoa > Chordata > Actinopteri > Syngnathiformes > Syngnathidae > Nerophis > Nerophis ophidion. Next base: position 5,762,006 of record NC_084618.1, on the reverse strand, counting down.
TAAATAACGACAGTTTGCTTTGGAAGATGTATTTAAATATGTAGAATTTGCCAACTGTCCGTTTCCACTTTTTTGTCGTCTTTTTCAATTTGCTAGCTAATGGCTATTGTTGCGAAAATTATAACATTTCCTGTTTCTGTAAAACTTACACTTTATAAATAATGACTGTTTGCTTCGGGAGACACATTTAAAGATGTAGAATTTGTTGTCTTTTCATCTTCACTTTGGCTTCTGCTTTTCTCTTAGCTAGCTAAAGGGTAACGCTGTTGTGTAAATTTGAACATTTACGCATTTTCTGGATCATTTGCAGTCTAATGAATAACGACGGTTTGCTTTGGAAGATGTATTCAAATACGTAAAATTTGCCCTCTGTTTATCTCCACTTTGTCGTCGTCTTTTTCAATTAGCGAGCTAATGGCTAATGTTAAGGAAATTAAAACATTTCCAGTTCATTTAAAACTTATGCTTTGTAAATAATGACTGTTTGCTTAGGGAGACATATTTAAAGATGTAGAATTTGTTTTCTGTCCATCTTCGCTTTGGCTTCTGCTTTTTACTTAGATAGCTAGAGGCTAACGTTTTTGCGTGAATTAAAATATTTACGCATTTTCTTGATCATTTGTAGTTCAATAATTAGCGACAGTTTGCTTTGGAAGACGTTTTCAAATATGTAGAATTTGCCATCTGTCCGTCTCCACTTTGTCGTCGTCTTTTTTAATTAGCTAGCTAATGGCTAACGTTGCAGAAATTAAAACATTTCCTGTTTCTGTAAAATTTACGCTTTATCAAATAATGACTGTTTGCTTAGGGAGACATATTTAAAGATGTAGAATTTGTTTTCTGTCCATCTTCACTTTGGGCTTCTGCTTTTCACTTAGCTGGCTAAAGGCTAATGTTGTTGCTAAAATTGAAACATTTCCTGTTTCTGTAAAACTAATGCTTTATAAATAATCATTGGTACTTTAACTTGAACTTTATTAATGACGGTTTGCTTCGGGAGACATATTTAAAGATGTAGAATTTGCCATCTGTCCATCTCCACTTTTTCCGTCGTTGTTTCAATTAGCTAGCTAATGGCTATCGTTGAGGAAATTAAAACATTTCCAGTTTATTTAAAACTTATGCTTTGTAAATAATGACTGTTTGCTTAGGGTGACATATTCAAAGATGTAGAATTTGTTGTCTGTTCGTCTTTGTTTGGCTTCTGCTTTTCACTTAGCTAGCTAAAGGCTAGCGCTGTTGTGTAAATTTGAATATCTACGCATTTTCTGGATCATTTGCAGTCTAATAAATAACGACGGTTTGCTTTGGAAGACGTATTTAAAGGTGTAGAATTTGCCATCTGTCCATCTCCACGTTGTCGTCGTCATTTCAATTAGCTAGCTAATGGCTAATGTTGCGGAAATTAAAACATTTCCTGTTTCTATAAAACTTACGCTTTATAAATAATGACAGTTTGCTTCGCGAGACATATTTAAAGATGTAGAATTTGCCATATGTCCATCTCCACTTTTTCGTCGTTGTTTCAATTAGCTAGCTAATGGCTAACATTGAAGAAATTAAAACATTTCCAGTTTATTTAAAACTTATGCTTCGTAAATATTGACTGTTTGCTTAGGGAGACATATTTTAAGATGTAGAATTTGTTGTCTGTCCATCTTCACTTTGGCTTCTGCTTTTCACTTAGCTATCTAATGGCTAACGTTGCGGTAATTAAAAAAAATTCCTGTTTCTGTAAAACTTACGCTTTATAAATAATGACTGTTTTCTTAGGGAGACATATTTGAAGATGTAGAATTTTTTGTCTGTCCATCTCCAAATTGTCGTCATCTTTTCAACTAGCTAGCTAATGGCTAACATTGCACAAATTGAAAAAATCCGGTTTCTGTAATTCTTTCGCTTTATAAATGACTGTTTGCTTAGGGGAACATATTTGAAAAGATGTCTAATTTGTCATCTGTTCATCTCTGCTTTAGCGTCCACATTTCAATTAGCTTGCTAACAGCTAACCGCTAACGTTGAGTGAATGGTGAAAAAATTACTTGTTATTTTTCTCTTAAGAGTCCATCTTGCTAATCTTAATTTAGTTAGTAGTCGGTTAAAAATACAACAACAAAATAATCCTTAGAAGTGATTAAGTTAGAAGTGATTAAGGCGGAAGCTAGGAGGCAGTGTTTGATTAGCGAAATGTTTCAACCTTTCATCTTTGTCTTTTAGCTCGATAAAAGCGATTCAAAGCAGGGGTAAGATTATTTTTGACGTCGTTATTGTCAAATTTGTCCATTTTTAATGTACACATTGTAGTTTTACCGTCCTCGAGGATGTGGTATATCGTAAGATTAGCACGGATGCTACGTTAGCAGCGGTTTTATCCAAACCGGACATGACTTTGTCCTCCAAGTTGAACATTCCCAGTTAAGCGTTTTTCTATCTCCTGTGTAAAAGACACCGGGGAAGAGACCCGCTTAAGTGAGTGTCAGGTGATCCAGTTTCAGAGCTGATGGCCTGGGAGGAGAAGGACATCACTCAGAGATCCCCCAGGGAGGAAATTCCTCCAGGACTTAGTTGTTTTTTTTCTTCTTTCTTTCCCACCGATGACTTTCCAAGACGTTCCCATTAACAAAAAGTGGCGGCCGCGTGCAGCGTTAGAAGCTAGGCTGATGAACTCCGACCTCTGGGCGATTATTTACGCCACAAGCTAACTCTCGGTTACGAAAATGTCGATGACGCCTGCAACAGCGCCGAAATGTTCATAATGTTGCTGTTTTATCGTGAAACAATCCCTTATCCCTCTAGATCCAGATCCAAAACCTTTTAAACGCTTTTATTTTGGTAAGGTAAGAAACATGACTCAGCGTGAATCCGTTAGCATTATTCGTAAACATTAATTTGTTAGGAATAATCCAACAGCCGTAATACGCTAGCATGAAGCCTTTATTTGGAATCTGTTAGCAATAATCCGTTAGCAATAATATGTTAGCAATATTCCGTAAACATTAATCTTTTGGCAACATTCCTGTTAGCATTAATTTGTTAGCAATAATCCATTAGCATGAATCCGGTAGCAATACTATGTTAGCATTATTCCGTAAACATTAATCCTTTGGCAACATTCTGTTAGCATTAATTTGTTAGCAATAATCCATTAGCATGAATCCGGTAGCAATAATATGTTAGCATTATTCCGTCAACATTAATCCTTTGGCAACAATCCGTTAGCATTAATTTGTTAGCAATAATCCATTAGCATGAATCCCTTAGCATTAATTTGTTAAAAAATAATCCATTAGCATGAATCCGGTAGCAATAATTCGTTAGCAATAATCCTTTATTTTTTATTCGTTAGAAATAATCCGTTGTCATTAATCTGTTTGCAATTATCCGTTAGCAGTAGTATGTTAGCATTATTCCGTAAACATTAATCCTTTGGCAACAATCCGTTACCGTTAGTTTGTCCATTAGAAATAATTTGTTAGCATTAATCCGTTAGCAATAATCTGTTGGCATTAATATGATAGCAATAATTAGCTAGCAATAATATGTTAGCAATTCCGTAAACATTAATCATTTGGCAACAATCTGTTAGCATTCATTTGTTAGCAATAATCCATTAGTATGAATCCGTTAGCAATAATCTGTTAGCATTATTCCGTAAACATTAATCCGTTAGCAATAATCCAATAGTTTTATTTTTGTTAGCAATAATCTCCTACCATTACTCCGTAAACAATAAACCTTTATTTTCAATCCGTTAGCAATAATCTGTGAGCAATAAACCATTAGCATTATTTTGTTAGCAATAATCTGTTATCATTAATCCTTTATTTTTAATCCATTAGCAATAATCCATTATCAGTAATTTGTTGGCATTAATCTGTTAGCAATAATCCGTTAGCAATAATATGATAGCAATATTCGGTAAACATTAATCCTTTGGCAACAATCTGTTAGCATTAATTTGTTAGCAATAATCCATTAGCAGTAATCCTTTGGCAATAATCAATTAGCATTATTCCGTTAGCAATAATCCATTAGCATTATTCCTTTAGCAGTAATCCATTAGCATTATTCCTTTAGCAATAATCCGTTAGCATTATTCCGTTAGCAATAACATGTTAGCATTAATCAGTTAGCAATAATCCGTTATCATAAATCCGTTAGCAATAATCTGTTATCAATAATCTTTTATTTTTGATCCATTAGCAATAATCCATTATCAGTAATTTGTTGGCATTAATCTGTTAGCAATAATCCGTTAGCAATTATATGATAACATTATTCGGTAAACATTAATCCTTTGGCAACAATCTGTTAACATTAATTTGTTAGCAATAATCCATTAGCAGTAATCTTTTAGCCATAATCAATTAGCATTATTCCGTTAGCAATAATCCATTAGCATTATTCCTTTAGCAATAATCCGTTAGCATTATTCCGTTAGCAATAATCCGTTAGCATTATTCCGTTAGCAATAATATGTTAGCATTAATCAGTAAGCAATAATCCGTTAGCATAAATCCGTTAGCAATAACCTATTAGCATTATTCCGTTAGCAATAATCCATTAGCATTATTCTGTTAGAAATAACCCATTAGCATTATTCCGTAAACAATAAACCATTAGCATTATTCTGTTAGCAATAATCCATTAGCATTATTCCGGTAGCCATAAACCATTAGCATTATTCCGTTAGCAATAATCTGTTAGCATTAGTCAATTAGCATTATTCCGTTAACAATAATTCATTAGCATTATTCCGTTAGCATTAAACTGTTAGCAATAATCCTTTAGCATAATTCCGTTAGCGATAATCCATTAGCATTATTCCGTTAGCAATAATCTGTTAGCATTATTCCAATAGCAATAATCCATTAGCATTAGCGCTGTGGTCCTACCATTGTTTAGTAGCTTGTCCAGGCTATACGCTAAGACATTCCTGTTGTTTTAACTATAAAAATAGCAGTTTTAATGTTTGTTTTCATATTTTATCATCTAGTTGTTTACTTTGTAAAAAAGGATGAGGAAAGGTATTGTTGTGTACAGAGATAATGTTTTGTGTTTTTTGTTTCGTTCCAGTGTAGCAGGATTTGGAACAAATCACGGAAGTTGGTCTTGACCCCAGGATGCAGAGACGGCAGGCGAAGTGCAGGTAAACATGTATTTAATAACAGAAACAACTAGTGCAGGTGGGAAGTGCACAAAAAGGCAAAAACAGACAAAATTGCTGCAAAACGCAAAACAATGGTCTATGATCATTGGATATTGTTTTGCTAATATTTATATATAAAGCATCCTGACTGGCAAACAGGAATTGGTGTGTCCTGATTGCCAGTCAGTGGTTAATAGAACAGGTGATCAACAGGAAGTGGCACTGAAAATAAGAGCGCTGGAAAGGAACTAATACAAAGCACAGGAACATAAATAAAGTCCAGTTGATTGGTGGCGCCGCAATCAAACCCCATATGTTGGATTGACTTGAAATTTCTCGCACGCTCTACAAAACACCCACCGTAACTTTGCGATTTTTGACCGAATCACCACCAAATTTTGCACACACCTTTTGGCGACTGACAAGAACACTGCAGTAAAATTTGAGCAGGATCGGTTACAAAAAAATAAATAAATTGCAGCGCACAAACGACTGAAAATGTGTTATTTTTTGGCTTTTGGAGTTTTTCCTTGCCCGGATGCAGGTTCAAATGAGGGAATCTCCTGGTTTGTGCAACCCTTCGAGGCACTTGGAAGTAACGCTTGTACGAATACATAGCTGATTGATTTGGTGGCACTGCAATCAAACCCCAGATGTTGGATTGACTTGAAATTTCTCGCACACTCCACGAAATACCCACCGTAACTCTGCGATTTTTGACCGAATCCCCACCAGATCTTGCACACGCCTTTTGGCGACTGACAAGAACAAAGCAGTACAATTTGAGCAGGATCGGTTACACACAAAAAAATGTTGCTGACAAACAACTGAAAATGTCATTTTTGGGCTTTTGGAGTTTTTCCTTGCCCGAATGCATGTTCAAATCAGGGAATGGCCTGGTTTGTGCAACCCTTCGAGACACTTGGAAGTAACGCTTGTACGAATAAATACTTGATTGGTTGGTGGCGCTGTAATCAAACCCCATATGACGGATTGACTTGAAATTTCTCGCACACTAAATAACACACCGTAACTTTGCAATTTTTGACCGAATCACCACCAAATTTTGCACACGTCTTTTGGTGACTGACAGGAACACGGCAGTAAAATTTGAGCAAGATCAGTTACACACAGAAAATGCTGCGCACAAACGGCTGAAAATGTGTAATTTGGGGGCTTTTGGAGTTTTTCCTTGCAGGTTCAAATCAGGGAATGGCCTGCTTTGTGCAACCCTTCGAGACACTTGGAAGTAACGCTTGTACGAATAAATACTTTATTGATTGGTTGGTGGTGCTGTAATCAAACCTCATATGTCGGATTGACTTGAAATTTCTTGCACGCTCTACTAAACACCCACCGTAACTTTGCGATTTTTGACCGAATCACCACCAAATTTTGCACACACCTTTTGGCGACTGACAATAACACGGCAGTAAAATTTGAGCAGGATCGGTTACAAAAAAAATAAATAAATTGCAGCGCACAAACGTCTGAAAATGTGTCATTTTTGGGCTTTTGGAGTTTTTCCTTGCCCAGATGAAGGTTCAAATGAGGGGATGTCCTGGTTTGTGCAACCCTTCGAGGCACTTGGAAGTAACGCTTGTACGAATACATAGCTGATTGATTTGGTGGCGCTGCAATCAAACCCCATATGTTGGATTGACTTGAAATTTCTCGCACACTCCACAAAATACCCACCTAACTCTGCGATTTTTGACCGAATCCCCACCAGATCTTGCACACGCCTTTTGGCGACTGACAAAAACACAGCAGTAAAATTTGAGCATGATCGGTTACACACAAAAAAATGTTGCTGACAAACAACTGAAAATGTCATTTTTGGGCTTTTGGAGTTTTTCCTTGCCCGAATGCATGTTCAAATCAGGGAATGGCCTGGTTTGTGCAACCCTTCGAAACACTTGGAAGTAACGCTTGTACGAATAAATACTTGATTGGTTGGTGGCGCTGTAATCAAACCCCATATGACGGATTGACTTGAAATTTCTCGCACACTAAATAACACACCGTAACTTTGCAATTTTTGACCGAATCACCACCAAATTTTGCACACGTCTTTTGGTGACTGACAGGAACACGGCAGTAAAATTTGAGCAAGATCAGTTACACACAGAAAATGCTGCGCACTAACGGCTGAAAATGTGTAATTTGGGGGCTTTTGGAGTTTTTCCTTGCAGGTTCAAATCAAGGAATGTCCTGGTTTGTGCAACCCTTCGAGACACTTGGAAGTAACGCTTGTACAAATAAATACTTTATTGATTGGTTGGTGGCGCTGTAATCAAACCTCATATGTCGGATTGACTTGAAATTTCTCGCACGCTCTACAAAACACCCACCGTAACTTTGCGATTTTTGACCGAATCACCACCAAATTTTGCACACGCCTTTTGGCGACTGACAGGAACACGGCAGTAAAATTTGAGCAGGATCGGTTACAAAAAAAATAATAATGCAGCGCACAAACTGCTGAAAATGTGTCATGTTTTGGCTTTTGGAGTTTTTCCTTGCCCTGATGCAGGTTCAAATGAGGGGATGTCCTGGTTTGTGCAACCCTTCGAGGCACTTGGAAGTAACGCTTGTACGAATACATAGCTGATTGATTTGGTGGCGCTGCAATCAAACCCCAGATGTTGGATTGACTTGAAATTTCTCGCACACTCCACGAAATACCCACCGTAACTCTGCGATTTTTGACCGAATCCCCACCAGATCTTGCACACGCCTTTTGGCGACTGACAAGAACACAGCAGTAAAATTTGAGCAGGATCGGTTACACACAAAAAAATGTTGCTGACAAACAACTGAAAATGTCATTTTTGGGCTTTTGGAGTTTTTCCTTGCCCGAATGCATGTTCAAATCAGGGAATGGCCTGGTTCGTGCAACCCTTCGAGACACTTGGAAGTAACGCTTGTACGAATAAATATTTGATTGGTTGGTGGCACTGTAATCAAACCCATATATGACGGATTGACTTAAAATTTCTTGCACACTAAATAACACACCGTAACTTTGCAATTTTTGACCGAATCACCACCAAATTTTCCACACGTCTTTTGATGACTGACAGGAACACGGCGGTAAAATTTGAGCAGGATTGGTTACACCAATTTTTTTCGCTCACAAACAGCTGAAAATGTGTCATTTTTGGGCTTTTGGAGTTTTTCCTTGCCCGAATGCAAGCTCAAATCAGGGAATGGCCTGGTTTGTGCGACCCTTCGAGGCACTTGGAAGTAACGCCTATACAAATACATAATTCATTGATTTGGTGGTGCTGCAATCAAACCCCATGTCGGATTGACTTGAAATTTCTCACACGCTCCAAAAAACACCCTCTGTAACTTTGTGAATTTTGGCCGAATCACTATCAAATTTTACACACGCCTTTTGGTGCCTGACAAGAATACGGCAGTAAAATTTGAGCGGGATCGGTTAAAAAATGTATTAAAAAATGTCCGCCAACAAGCAGGGTCCCATAGCTAACTACCCTTATGTCATTACATATTTGAGTGTAAAACATTGAAGATATTGATATTATTATGCCAGTTTGTAGTTCACAACCCAAACGGGGCACCGCTAATGACATTTACATGTATGGTATTTTGACAGAGTCACTGTCTACGTCGTTCGAGTGACGCTCGTCAAATGCGGCCCCTATTCTTCTCCGACAGGATCCGGTGTCATGGCGTCCATACATCACGCTGACACAGGTGCACCCAGTGAAGCGAGCGCGGCGAGAAGCTCTCAAGGTGAGTGCGTGCTTGCCATTCCTCCCACATGAAGTCCATATGACTTTATAGGCGGCTGCGTTGATTAGCGTACACCGCCAAAGGTCAGCCGTCCTCCCCTGACCCCGCCTGGGAGTCCTCCCCGGCCCGACTTCCCTCGCTGCTCTTCGGGGGTAATGGAGGGAGGAAGAATGCGGCGGCAGGAAGTGACTTGGCTGGAGGCAGAGTGGCGGATGAAGAGGCTGAGAGACGGGCCGATGACAATGGCGAGGGGCGGGTGCCGGGCAGGGAAGGGGATTGGGGGGGGGGTCCTGAGTGTCGCCCCAGGGTGAGGTACTACACCCTGCTAGCATACGTGTTGGCTCCAGCCCGCTACGCTAAAGTGCGAGGTTGCTCGGTAGATTTTGGCAAGGTGATCCTCTCTCTCTCTCTCTCTCTCTCTCTCCCTCCTTCACACACACACACACACACACACACACACACACACACACACACACACTGGTTATCATTTAGAATGGTGACCAAGGTTTTGATCCCTCACTTGTGGGAACCACCCTTTCTACAGGTTTTGTGTCCCAATACCGCCAGAGGTCCCCTAAAGGTGACTGTGTAAACAGAACCATGTCCCCATTAAGTCAGAATGGCCAGAACACACACACACACACTGGTTATCTTTTGGAATGGGGACCAAAGTTTTTGATCATCACTTGTGGGGACCACACTTTCTACAGGTTTTTGGTCCCCATACTGTCAGAAGTCCCCTAAAAGTGACTGTGTAAACAGGGCGATGTCCCCATTAAGTCAGAACTGCCAGAACACACGCACACACACGCACACACACGCACTCACTCACACACACACACGTTTTCATTTGGAATGGGGACCAAAGTTTTGATCATCACTTGTGGGCACCACCCTTTCTACAGGTTTTTGGTCCCCATACTGTCAGAAGTCCCCTAAAGGTGAGTGTGTAAACAGAGCCATGTCCCCATTAAGTCAGAATGGCCAGAACACACACACACACACACACACACACACACTGATCATCATTTGTAATGGTGACCAAGGTTTTGATAATCACTTGTGTGGACCACCCTTTCTACAGGTTTTGTGTCCCCATACCGTCAGAGGTCCCCTAAAGGTGACTGTGTAAACAGAGCAATGTCCCCATTAAGTCAGAATAACCAGAACACACACACACACACACACACACACACACACACACACACACACACACACACACACACACACACACACACACACACACACACGCTGGTCATCATTTGGAATGGTGACCAGGGTTTTCATCATCACTAGTGGGGACCACCCTTTCTACAGGTTTTGTGTCCCCATACCGTCAGAAGCCCCCTAAAGGTGACTGTGTAAACAGGGCGATGTCCCCATTTAGTCAGCATTGCCAGAACACACACACACACACACACACACACAATGGTTATCATTTGGAAAGGGGACCAAGTTTTTGATCATCACTTGTGTGGACCACCCTTTCTACAGGTTTTGTGTCCCCATACCATCAGAAATCCCCTAAAGGTGACTGTGTAAACAGAGCAATGTCCCCATTAAGTCAGAATGGCCAGAACACACACACACACTCACACACACACACACGTTATCATTTGGAATGGGGCCAAGTTTTTGATCATCACTTGTGGGGACCACCCTTTCTACAGGTTTTTGGTCCCCATACTGTCAGAAGTCCCCTAAAGGTGACTGTGTAAACAGGGCGATGTCCCCATTAAGTCAGAATTGCCAGAACGCACGCACGCACGCACACACACGCACACACACACACACACACACACACACACACACACACACACATATACACACACACACACACATACTGGTTATCATTTGGAATGGGGACCAAGTTTTTGATCATCACTTGTGGGGACCACCCTTTCTACAGGTTTTTGGTCCCCATATTGTCAGAAGTCCCCTAAAGGTGACTGTGTAAACAGAGCCATGTCCCCATTAAGTCAGAATGGCCAGAACACACACACACACACACACACACACACACTGATCATCATTTGGAATGGTGACCAAGGTTTTGATCATCACTAGTGGGGACCACCCTTTCTACAGGTTTTGTGTCCCCATACCGTCAGAAGTCCCCTAAAGGTGACTGTGTAAACAGAGCAATGTCCCCATTAAGTCAGAATGGCCAGAACACACACACACACACACACACACACACACACACACACACACACACAGACTGGTTATCATTTGGAATGGGGACCAAGTTATTGATCGTCACTTGTGGGGACCACCCTTTCTACAGGTTTTTGGTCCCCATACCGTCAGAAGTCCCCTAAAGGTGACTGTGTAAACAGAGCAATGTCCCCATTAAGTCAGAATGGCCAGAACACACACACACACACACACACACACACACACACACACACACACACACACACACACACACACACACTTGTTATCATTTGGAATGGGGACCAAGTTATTGATCGTCACTTGTGGGGACCACCCTTTATACAGGTTTTTGGTCCCCATACCATCAGAAATCCCCTAAAGGTGACTGTGTAAACAGAGCAATGTCCCCATTAAGTCAGAATGGCCAGAACACACACACACACACACACACTGGTTATCATTTGGAATGGGGACCAAAGTTTTTGAATATCACTTGTGTGGACCACCCTTTCTACAGGTCTTGTGTCCCCATACCGTCAGAAGTCCCCTAAAGGTGACTGTGTAAACAGAGCAATGTCCCCATTAAGTCAGAATGGCCAGAACACACACACACACACACACACACACACACACACACACACACACACACACACACTGGTTATCATTTGGAATGGGGACCAAGTTTTTAATCATCACTTGTGTGGACCACCCTTTCTACAGGTTTTGTGTCCCCATACCGTCAGAGGTCCCCTAAAGGTGACTGTGTAAACAGGTTGATGTCCCCATTAAATGAGCATTGCCAGAACACACACACACACACACACACACACACACACACACACACACACACACACACATACACACACACACACACACTGGTTATCATTTGGAATGGGGACCAAGTTTTTAATCATCACTTGTGTGGACCACCCTTTCTACAGGTTTTGTGTCCCCATACCGTCAGAGGTCCCCTAAAGGTGACTGTGTAAACAGGTTGATGTCCCCATTAAATGAGCATTGCCAGAACACACACACACACACACACACACACACACACACACACACACACACACATACACACACACACACACACTGGTTATCATTTGGAATGGGGACCAAGTTTTTAATCATCACTTGTGTGGACCACCCTTTCTACAGGTTTTGTGTCCCCATACCATCAGAAATCCCCTAAAGGTGACTGTGTAAACAGAGCAATGTCCCCATTAAGTCAGAATAACCAGAACACACACGCACTCACACACACACGTTATCATTTGGAATGGGGTCCAAGTTTTTGATCATCACTTGTGGGGACCACCCTTTCTACAGGTTTTTGGTCCCCATACCGTCAGAAGTCCCCTAAAGGTGACTGTGTAAACAGAGCAATGTCCCCATTAAGTCAGAATGGCCAGAACACACACACACACATACACACACACACACACACACACACTGGTTATCATTTGGAATGGGGACCAAGTTATTGATCGTCACTTGTGGGGACCACCCTTTCTACAGGTTTTTGGTCCCCATACCATCAGAAATCCCCTAAAGGTGACTGTGTAAACAGAGCAATGTCCCCATTAAGTCAGAATGGCCAGAACACACACACACACACACACACTGGTTATCATTTGGAATGGGGACCAAAGTTTTTGATTATCACTTGTGTGGACCACCCTTTCTACAGGTCTTGTGTCCCCATACCGTCAGAAGTCCCCTAAAGGTGACTGTGTAAACAGAGCAATGTCCCCATTAAGTCAGAATGGCCTGAACACACACACACACACACACACACACACACACACACACACACACACTGGTTATCATTTGGAATGGGGACCAAGTTTTTAATCATCACTTGTGTGGACCACCCTTTCTACAGGTTTTGTGTCCCCATACCGTCAGAGGTCCCCTAAAGGTGACTGTGTAAACAGGTTGATGTCCCCATTAAATGAGCATTGCCAGAACACACACACACACACACACACACACACACACATACACACACACACACACACTGGTTATCATTTGGAATGGGGACCAAGTTTTTAATCATCACTTGTGTGGACCACCCTTTCTACAGGTTTTGTGTCCCCATACCATCAGAAATCCCCTAAAGGTGACTGTGTAAACAGAGCAATGTCCCCATTAAGTCAGAATAACCAGAACACACACGCACTCACACACACACGTTATCATTTGGAATGGGGTCCAAGTTTTTGATCATCACTTGTGGGGACCACCCTTTCTACAGGTTTTTGGTCCCCATACCGTCAGAAGTCCCCTAAAGGTGACTGTGTAAACAGAGCAATGTCCCCATTAAGTCAGAATGGCCAGAACACACACACACACACACACACACTGGTTATCATTTGGAATGGGGACCAAGTTATTGATCGTCACTTGTGGGGACCACCCTTTCTACAGGTTTTTGGTCCCCATACCATCAGAAATCCCCTAAAGGTGACTGTGTAAACAGAGCAATGTCCCCATTAAGTCAGAATGGCCAGAACACACACACACACACTGGTTATCATTTGGAATGGGGACCAAAGTTTTTGATTATCACTTGTGTGGACCACCCTTTCTACAGGTCTTGTGTCCCCATACCGTCAGAAGTCCCCTAAAGGTGACTGTGTAAACAGAGCAATGTCCCCATTAAGTCAGAATGGCCTGAACACACACACACACACACACACACACACACACACACACACACACACACACTGGTTATCATTTGGAATGGGGACCAAGTTTTTAATCATCACTTGTGTGGACCACCCTTTCTACAGGTTTTGTGTCCCCATACCGTCAGAGGTCCCCTAAAGGTGACTGTGTAAACAGGTTGATGTCCCCATTAAATGAGCATTGCCAGAACACACACACACACACACACACACACACACACACACACACACATACACACACACACACACACTGGTTATCATTTGGAATGGGGACCAAGTTTTTAATCATCACTTGTGTGGACCACCCTTTCTACAGCTTTTGTGTCCCCATACCATCAGAAATCCCCTAAAGGTGACTGTGTAAACAGAGCAATGTCCCCATTAAGTCAGAATAACCAGAACACACACGCACTCACACACACACGTTATCATTTGGAATGGGGTCCAAGTTTTTGATCATCACTTGTGGGGACCACCCTTTCTACAGGTTTTTGGTCCCCATACCGTCAGAAGTCCCCTAAAGGTGACTGTGTAAACAGGTTGATGTCCCCATTAAATGAGCATTGCCAGAACACACTCACACACACACACACGCACACGCACACACGCACACACTGATCATCATTTGGAATGGTGACCAAGGTTTCGATCATCACTAGTGGGGACCACCCTTTCTACAGGTTTTGTGTCCCCATACCGTCAGAGGTCCCCTAAAGGTGACTGTGTGAACAGAGCAATGTCCCCATTAAGTCAGAATAACCAGAACACACACACACACACACACACACACACACACACACACACGCACACACACACACACACACACAATGGTTATCATTTGGAATGGGGACCAAGTTTTTAATCATCACTTGTGTGGACCACCCTTTCTACAAGTTTTTGGTCCCCATACCGTCAGAATTCCCCTAAAGGTGACTGTGTAAACAGAGCAATGTCCCCATTAAGTCAGAATGGCCACAACACACACACGCACACACACACACACACACACACACGATTTCATTTGGAATGGGGACCAAAGTTTTGATCATCACTTGTGTGAACCACCCTTTCTACAGGTTTTGTGTCCCCATACCGTCAGAAGTCCCCTAAAGGTGACTGTGTAAACAGAGCAATGTCCCCATTAAGTCAGAATGGCCAGAACACACACACACACACACACACACACTGGTTATCATTTGGAATGGGGACCAAGTTTTTGATCATCACTTGTGGGGACCACCCTTTCTACAGGTTTTTGGTTCCCATACTGTCAGAAGTCCCCTAAAGGTGACTGTGTAAACAGGGCGATGTCCCCATTAGGTCCGAACTGCCAGAACACACGCACGAACACACACACAAACACACACACACACACACACACACACACACACACACACACGCACACACATGCACTCACACACACACACACGATTTCATTTGGAATGGGGACCAAAGTTTTGATCATCACATGTGTGGACCACCCTTTCTACAGGTTTTGTGTCCCCATACCGTCAGAAGTCCCCTAAAGGTGACTGTGTAAACAGAGCAATGTCCCCATTAAGTCAGAATGGCCAGAACACACACACACACACACACACACACACACACTGGTCATCATTTGGAATGGGGACCAAGTTTTTAATCATCACTTGTGTGGACCACCCTTTCTACAGGTTTTGTGTCCCCATACCGTCAGAGGTCCCCTAAAGGTGACTGTGTAAACAGGTTGATGTCCCCATTAAATGAGCATTGCCAGAACACACACACACACACACACACACACACACACACACACACACACACACATACACACACACACACACACTGGTTATCATTTGGAATGGGGACCAAGTTTTTAATCATCACTTGTGTGGACCACCCTTTCTACAGGTTTTGTGTCCCCATACCGTCAGAGGTCCCCTAAAGGTGACTGTGTAAACAGGTTGATGTCCCCATTAAATGAGCATTGCCAGAACACACACACACACACACACACACACACACACACACACACACACACACACACACACACACATACACACACACACACACACTGGTTATCATTTGGAATGGGGACCAAGTTTTTAATCATCACTTGTGTGGACCACCCTTTCTACAGGTTTTGTGTCCCCATACCATCAGAAATCCCCTAAAGGTGACTGTGTAAACAGAGCAATGTCCCCATTAAGTCAGAATAACCAGAACACACACGCACTCACACACACACGTTATCATTTGGAATGGGGTCCAAGTTTTTGATCATCACTTGTGGGGACCACCCTTTCTACAGGTTTTTGGTCCCCATACCGTCAGAAGTCCCCTAAAGGTGACTGTGTAAACAGGTTGATGTCCCCATTAAATGAGCATTGCCAGAACACACTCACACACACACACACACACACACACACGCACACGCACACACGCACACACTGATCATCATTTGGAATGGTGACCAAGGTTTCGATCATCACTAGTGGGGACCACCCTTTCTACAGGTTTTGTGTCCCCATACCGTCAGAGTTCCCCTAAAGGTGACTGTGTGAACAGAGCAATGTCCCCATTAAGTCAGAATAACCAGAACACACACACACACACACACACACACACACACACACACACACACACACACACACACACACACACACACACACACAATGGTTATCATTTGGAATGGGGACCAAGTTTTTAATCATCACTTGTGTGGACCACCCTTTCTACAAGTTTTTGGTCCCCATACCGTCAGAATTCCCCTAAAGGTGACTGTGTAAACAGAGCAATGTCCCCATTAAGTCAGAATGGCCACAACACACACACGCACACACACACACACACACACACACTGGTTATCATTTGGAATGGGGACCAAGTTTTTAATCATCACTTGTGTGGACCACCCTTTCTACAGGTTTTGTGTCCCCATACCATCAGAAATCCCCTAAAGGTGACTGTGTAAACAGAGCAATGTCCCCATTAAGTCAGAATGGCCAGAACACACACACACACTCACACACACACACACGTTATCATTTGGAATGGGGCCAAGTTTTTGATCATCACTTGTGGGGACCACCCTTTCTACAGGTTTTTGGTCCCCATACCGTCAGAAGTCCCCTAAAGGTGACTGTGTAAACAGAGCAATGTCCCCATTAAGTCAGAATGGCCTGAACACACACACACACACACACACACACACACACACACACACACACACACACACACACACACACACACACACTGGTTATCATTTGGAATGGGGACCAAGTTATTGATCGTCACTTGTGGGGACCACCCTTTCTACAGGTTTTTGGTCCCCATACCATCAGAAATCCCCTAAAGGTGACTGTGTAAACAGAGCAATGTCCCCATTAAGTCAGAATGGCCAGAACACACACACACACTCACACACACACACACGTTATCATTTGGAATGGGGCCAAGTTTTTGATCATCACTTGTGGGGACCACCCTTTCTACAGGTTTTTGGTCCCCATACCGTCAGAAGTCCCCTAAAGGTGACTGTGTAAACAGAGCAATGTCCCCATTAAGTCAGAATGGCCTGAACACACACACACACACACACACACACACACACACACACACACACACACACACACACACACACACACACACTGGTTATCATTTGGAATGGGGACCAAGTTATTGATCGTCACTTGTGGGGACCACCCTTTCTACAGGTTTTTGGTCCCCATACCATCAGAAATCCCCTAAAGGTGACTGTGTAAACAGAGCAATGTCCCCATTAAGTCAGAATGGCCAGAACACACACACACACACACACACTGGTTATCATTTGGAATGGGGACCAAAGTTTTTGATTATCACTTGTGTGGACCACCCTTTCTACAGGTCTTGTGTCCCCATACCGTCAGAAGTCCCCTAAAGGTGACTGTGTAAACAGAGCAATGTCCCCATTAAGTCAGAATGGCCAGAACACACACACACACACACACACACACACACACACACACACACTGGTTATCATTTGGAATGGGGACCAAGTTTTTAATCATCACTTGTGTGGACCACCCTTTCTACAGGTTTTGTGTCCCCATACCGTCAGAGGTCCCCTAAAGGTGACTGTGTAAACAGGTTGATGTCCCCATTAAATGAGCATTGCCAGAACACACACACACACACACACACACACACACACACACACACTGGTTATCATTTGGAATGGGGACCAAGTTTTTAATCATCACTTGTGTGGACCACCCTTTCTACAGGTTTTGTGTCCCCATACCGTCAGAGGTCCCCTAAAGGTGACTGTGTAAACAGGTTGATGTCCCCATTAAATGAGCATTGCCAGAACACACACACACACACACACACACACACACACACACACACACACACACACACACACACACTGGTTATCATTTGGAATGGGGACCAAGTTTTTAATCATCACTTGTGTGGACCACCCTTTCTACAGGTTTTGTGTCCCCATACCATCAGAAATCCCCTAAAGGTGACTGTGTAAACAGAGCAATGTCCCCATTAAGTCAGAATAACCAGAACACACACGCACTCACACACACACGTTATCATTTGGAATGGGGTCCAAGTTTTTGATCATCACTTGTGGGGACCACCCTTTCTACAGGTTTTTGGTCCCCATACCGTCAGAAGTCCCCTAAAGGTGACTGTGTAAACAGGTTGATGTCCCCATTAAATGAGCATTGCCAGAACACACTCACACACACACACACACACACACACACGCACACGCACACACGCACACACTGATCATCATTTGGAATGGTGACCAAGGTTTCGATCATCACTAGTGGGGACCACCCTTTCTACAGGTTTTGTGTCCCCATACCGTCAGAGGTCCCCTAAAGGTGACTGTGTGAACAGAGCAATGTCCCCATTAAGTCAGAATAACCAGAACACACACACACACACACACACACACGCACACACACACACACGCACACACACACACACACACACAATGGTTATCATTTGGAATGGGGACCAAGTTTTTAATCATCACTTGTGTGGACCACCCTTTCTACAAGTTTTTGGTCCCCATACCGTCAGAATTCCCCTAAAGGTGACTGTGTAAACAGAGCAATGTCCCCATTAAGTCAGAATGGCCACAACACACACACGCACACACACACACACACGATTTCATTTGGAATGGGGACCAAAGTTTTGATCATCACTTGTGTGAACCACCCTTTCTACAGGTTTTGTGTCCCCATACCGTCAGAAGTCCCCTAAAGGTGACTGTGTAAACAGAGCAATGTCCCCATTAAGTCAGAATGGCCAGAACACACACACACACACACACACACACTGGTTATCATTTGGAATGGGGACCAAGTTTTTGATCATCACTTGTGGGGACCACCCTTTCTACAGGTTTTTGGTTCCCATACTGTCAGAAGTCCCCTAAAGGTGACTGTGTAAACAGGGCGATGTCCCCATTAGGTCCGAACTGCCAGAACACACGCACGAACACACACACACGCACACACATGCACTCACACACACACACACGCACACACATGCACTCACACACACACACACGATTTCATTTGGAATGGGGACCAAAGTTTTGATCATCACATGTGTGGACCACCCTTTCTACAGGTTTTGTGTCCCCATACCGTCAGAAGTCCCCTAAAGGTGACTGTGTAAACAGAGCAATGTCCCCATTAAGTCAGAATGGCCAGAACACACACACACACACACACACACACTGGTTATCATTTGGAATGGGGACCAAGTTTTTAATCATCACTTGTGTGGACCACCCTTTCTACAGGTTTTGTGTCCCCATACCGTCAGAGGTCCCCTAAAGGTGACTGTGTAAACAGGTTGATGTCCCCATTAAATGAGCATTGCCAGAACACACACACACACACACACACACACACACACACACATACACACACACACACACACTGGTTATCATTTGGAATGGGGACCAAGTTTTTAATCATCACTTGTGTGGACCACCCTTTCTTCAGGTTTTGTGTCCCCATACCGTCAGAGGTCCCCTAAAGGTGACTGTGTAAACAGGTTGATGTCCCCATTAAATGAGCATTGCCAGAACACACACACACACACACACACACACACACACACACACACACACACACACATACACACACACACACACACTGGTTATCATTTGGAATGGGGACCAAGTTTTTAATCATCACTTGTGTGGACCACCCTTTCTACAGGTTTTGTGTCCCCATACCATCAGAAATCCCCTAAAGGTGACTGTGTAAACAGAGCAATGTCCCCATTAAGTCAGAATAACCAGAACACACACGCACTCACACACACACGTTATCATTTGGAATGGGGTCCAAGTTTTTGATCATCACTTGTGGGGACCACCCTTTCTACAGGTTTTTGGTCCCCATACCGTCAGAAGTCCCCTAAAGGTGACTGTGTAAACAGGTTGATGTCCCCATTAAATGAGCATTGCCAGAACACACTCACACACACACACACACACACACACACACACGCACACGCACACACGCACACACTGATCATCATTTGGAATGGTGACCAAGGTTTCGATCATCACTAGTGTGGACCACCCTTTCTACAGGTTTTGTGTCCCCATACCGTCAGAGGTCCCCTAAAGGTGACTGTGTGAACAGAGCAATGTCCCCATTAAGTCAGAATAACCAGAAGACACACACACACACACACACACACACACACACACACACACACGCACACACACACACACACACACAATGGTTATCATTTGGAATGGGGACCAAGTTTTTAATCATCACTTGTGTGGACCACCCTTTCTACAAGTTTTTGGTCCCCATACCGTCAGAATTCCCCTAAAGGTGACTGTGTAAACAGAGCAATGTCCCCATTAAGTCAGAATGGCCACAACACACACACGCACACACACACACACACACACACACTGGTTATCATTTGGAATGGGGACCAAGTTTTTAATCATCACTTGTGTGGACCACCCTTTCTACAGGTTTTGTGTCCCCATACCATCAGAAATCCCCTAAAGGTGACTGTGTAAACAGAGCAATGTCCCCATTAAGTCAGAATGGCCAGAACACACACACGCACTCACACACACACACACGTTATCATTTGGAATGGGGCCAAGTTTTTGATCATCACTTGTGGGGACCACCCTTTCTACAGGTTTTTGGTCCCCATACCGTCAGAAGTCCCCTAAAGGTGACTGTGTAAACAGAGCAATGTCCCCATTAAGTCAGAATGGCCTGAACACACACACACACACACACTCACACACACACACACACACACACGCACACACACACACACACACACACACACACACACACACACACACACCCTCCCCCAACATCCATCTCCTGGTTTCCCACCTGGGCGGCCTCTTTCGTCCGTCGTTGACACGGGTGCAGGAGGTGATGAGGTGACACATTGGGTGAAGACAGTCTTATCTGCACCATTAGCACTTCTTCCTCCGCGCCGCCATTGTTAGATTTCAAAAACAAAACGGAAAAAAAAAAAAAAAACGGCTTTGATTTCCTGTCAGAAAATTAACAAATGTTTCATCTTTGAGGCTGAAAATGTGGCTTGTATCAACAAAATTATTTAATTAAGACGATATACTATGTCAAATACATTTTAACAAACTAAAAGTGTATTTTTGTTTTTAACCGTTTTTTTAATCTTGTTCCTTCTGTTTATTATTTTCTTTTCCGTCAGCTTTTTTAAACATTTTTAATATTCTTATAATTTTATGTTAGATTGTATTTATTTTTAACGTCATATTCTACTATAGTTTAAAAGGAAAAATGTTTTCTGATGTTGTTTCTCAAACCATTTTTGTTTGGTCTTTTTCTAATTTTATTTTTGTTTTGTGAAACTCATCCATCCATTTTCTACCGCTTGTCGGGGTCGCGGGGGTGCTGGAGTCTATCTCAGCTGCACTCGGGTGGAAGGCGGGGACCCTAATGTTTTAATATTTTCATTTAATTCTATTTATTTTGTACTATTTTGTGTTGTATTGTACTTTATTATCTTTTAAATAATATATATATAAATATATATATATATATATATATATATAGATATATATATATATATATATTAGTTTTATTAATTTCTGTTTTTATTTATTTATTTATTTATTTATTTATTTTGTATTTAATACTGTAAATCACATTATTTTTTTGTTATTTTCATTTTGTCTTTTAAAAATGTTTTACATTAAACACCATATTATATTGTCTTCAAAAGGGAACAAATATCAATGTTTTAATATTTTCAACCAGCAGATTAGATTTATTTTAATTTTTTTTACATCACATTTTACTACATTTTAAAATGAAAAACGTGTTGTGAAAACCTTTTTTGTTTTGCCTTTTATTTTTTTCCTTCATTTTTTATTTTATTTTGTGTAACTGAATGTTTTAATTGTTTCATTTATTTCTATTTATTTTGTACTATTTTATGTTATATGCTACCTTGTTACCATTTAAAGATAATACATGCATATTTTTATTGATATACTGTAAATCTCATTTTATTGTCTTTTAAAGCAAAACTAAATATTTGTTATTTTTAAAGTCATTTTTTTTGTCTCTTAAACATTTTTTAATTACACACAATCTGTTATTTTTTTTTTTAGTATATCAGGTTTTACTTTTCCATCTATTTTATTTATTTTTGTATTTGATTATATTTATTTTATTATTTTTTTACATCACATATCACGATATTTTCAATACAATCCAATCCACTTTATTTGTATAGCACATTCAAACAACATAAAGGTTTCCAAGGTGCTGCACAACAATATTAAAAATAATATTCAAATATTATCCTTAGCTCCACTAATGACCGAATA
Source organism: Nerophis ophidion (assembly GCF_033978795.1). Classification (NCBI taxonomy): domain Eukaryota; kingdom Metazoa; phylum Chordata; class Actinopteri; order Syngnathiformes; family Syngnathidae; genus Nerophis; species Nerophis ophidion. The sequence continues at coordinate 5,739,364 of NC_084618.1, read as the reverse complement.
AAAAATAAAAACAATATAAAAACAATATGAAAATAAATATGATTAAAAACGATTTTAAAGGGTAAAACCAATTAATCCAATGAGTGGAAAGCAAAATTTTAAAAAACACATATGGAAAAACATGTTTTGATATAATTTTTTTAAAGCATTTGTTTTGTCCTCGACATATTTTATTCCCTTTATTTTCATTTAATTTTGTGTAACTAAATGTTAGTTTTTTTATTTATTTAATTCTATTTATTTTTTACTATTTAATGTTGTATGCTACCTTATTATCTTTTATATATATATATATGTATATATATATATATATATATATATATATATAATTTTTTTTAATTATATACTGTAAATCACATATTAACTTTTAAAGAGAAAAAAATTAATAATTTTGTTATTTTTTTAAGTAATTTTTGTTTTTTCTCTTAGACATTTTATAATTTCCACAATCGATCGTTTGTATTTTAGTATATCAAATTTAACTTTTCCAGTCTTTTTTTAAATTTATTTTTGTTATGGATTATATTCCCATATCCCAATTTGTTATATTTAAAAGCTATTGTGTCTTCATTTCCATATTAAACATCTTGTTGTAATGTCTTTTAAAGGGGAAAAATATATAAATCTTTTGATATTTTTTAAACCATTTTTGTTCAGTTGCATACACTTTTTAAATTTTTGGGATTTTGCTTATTTAAATGTGAAAATGATTTCATCAATCAATCAGTCCATATCCTTTAACCATTTCAAAAAGTAATTGAGATTATATTCATTGTATTTATTTTTTGGAATCACATTCTACTATATTTTAAAAGGAAAAACGTGTTTTGATGTTATTTTTTGGAAAAAAAATGTTTACTTTGACAAAAAAAGAATTGCCTTTATTTTTTTACTTTATTTTGTGTAACTAAATGTTTTAATGTTTTCATTTACTTCCATTTATTTTGTACTATTATATGTTATATACTACTTTATTAGCATTTAAAGACAATATATATGTTTTTAATGATATACCGTGAATCACATTATATTATCTTTTACAGAAAATATTTTATTTTTGTTTTTATTTTATCTTTTAATATGTTTTTTTTTTTTGCGACATTTTTGTTTTGTCTTTTAAAGATTTTTTTTAATTTCCACAATCCGTTATTTCTATTTTAATATATCAAACTTAACTTTTCCATCAGTTTGATTTATTTTTGTATTGGATTATATTCTTATATCCCAATATGTTATATTTGAAAGCAATGTTTTCTTCTTTGTTATATTAAACATCCTATTATATTGTTTTTTTAAAGGGAAAAATATGAATGTTTTGATATTTTTTAACCATTAGATTATATGTATTTTATAATTTGTTTTACATCACATTCTATTATATTTTAAAAGTGTTTTTATGTTATTGTTTTTCAAAACAATTTTTGTTTTCCCTTTTACATAATTTTTTAGCCCTTGTTTTAATTGTATTTTGTAGAGCAATTTTTTTTTCTTTCATTTAATTCTATTTATTTTGTACTATTTTATGTTGCATGCTATCTTATTATCTTTAAAAAAAATATGAAATATATATTTTTAAGCTGAGATCGGCACCCCTGCCACCCCAAAGGGAATAAGCGGTAGAAAATGGATGGATGGATAAATGTAAATCCCGTTATATCTTTTACAGAACTTTTTTTTTTTTTTTTCAAGTAATTTTTAGTCTTTTTTGTTTATTTTTGTCTCTAAAATATTTTTTAATCTGTTATTTCTCTTTTAGTATATCAAACTGAACTTTTCCATCCGTTTTTTTTAAATTTGCATTTGAATATACACTTATATCGCGATATGTTATATTTGAAAGCTATTTTATTTGTATTTTTTATATTAAACATCATATCACAATGTATATGAAAGTGAAAAAATATAAATAAAACATTTTAGTAAAAACAACTAGAAAACAATAGAAACTGTTTAACGATCCTTTAAAATTAATTTGTATGATGTTATAATGATGTTATATCATCTTTTAAAGCTATTTAATTACATTTATTTTGGATTTGTCGTCTGTACATCACATATTATATTTTAAAATCTTAGTTAAAATATTTTATTTTATTTTACGAATTTTTTTTTTCATGCTTTTTTTTTCATTTCTGTGAGCCTTTATATAAATATTCTGTTCAAATGGATAACTATTTAGTATTTTACTATATATATATATATATATATATATTTATTTTATTTAAAAAAAAATTTAAATACATTTTATTAACAAAATAATATACTATATAATATTACATTTTCTATATTTTATTATATTCTAATAATTTCTTTGTCTCTTACAATTCCTTTTTTTTTTACTTTTTAATGAGCTTTTATTTTATTTGAAGACATCTAGTGTGTGAATGTGAGTGTGAATGTTGTCTGTCTATCTGTGTTGGCCCTGCGATGAGGTGGCGACTTGTCCAGGGTGTACCCCGCCTTCCGCCCGATTGTAGCTGAGATAGGCGCCAGCGCCCCCCGCGACCCCAGAAGGGAATAAGCGGTAGAAAATGGATGGATATTTAATTCCTGCTATTTTAAAAAAACAACTTTTTTTACTTTCCGCGTGGTTTCTCTTTTCTCCAGGTCTTTTTTCCCCCTTCCTTTTCCACAAGTGACTTTCTTCCGTCTTCCTATTGGCCCAGATGGACGTCCACTTGCACTGGGAGGTTATAGCGCCACCTGTTGCTTTTTGGCGCGCCCTAAACAAGGGATGATACGGCCGTCCAAATACGGAGGAGGCTAGTCGGGCCTGGAGCCAAGCGGGGGGGGACGGGGGGTTTTAGCAGCGTCTGACTAATTGTCCGACGGGCCTGAAGCACGGCGCTCCGACCCCTCCAGCGGTCAGACGCCGTGTCTCCACGCTGCTGAATGTCACTGAGCGCCGCCGCCTAGAGGGGGGGCCACCATTGTTCCTCACATGCACAGCAGTTGCATTAAAAAAACAACACAAAAAAAAAATTCCCGCCGAGTCGTTCTGCATTTCGGGCCTGTCCTGACCGTGCCAG
>NC_084618.1:5656335-5728835 GCF_033978795.1 Nerophis ophidion | reverse complement strand
TGGCCGGGACCCCAAAAGGGACAAGTGGTAGAAAATGGATGGATAGATGGAATATTGGTTGGGAAATGAGCAAAATTCAATGGTCAAAAATCAACGTCAAAACCCAACATTGATTAAACGTCGTCAAAAAGCATGTTGTTTCAACGTTCTATTTGTGTTTTAGAATATTGGTTGGCCGGGACCCCGAAAGGGACAAGTGGTAGAAAATAGATGGATGGATGGAATATCGGTTGGGAAATGAGCAAAATTCAATGGTCAAAAATCAACGTCAGAACCCAACATTGATTAAACGTTGTCAAAAAGCATGTTGTTTCAACGTTCTATTTGTGTTGTAGAATATTGGTTGGCCAGGACCCCGAAAGGGACAAGTGGTAGAAAATGGATGGATGGATGGAATATTGGTTGGGAAATGAGCAAAATTCAATGGTCAAAAATCAACGTCAGAACTCAACATTGATTAAACGTCGTCAAAAAGCATGTTGTTTCAACGCTCTATTTTTGTTGTAGAATATTGGTTGGCCGGAACCCCAAAAGGGACAAGTGGTAGAAAATGGATGGATGGATGGAATATTGGTTGGGAAATGAGCAAAATTCAATGGTCAAAAATCAACGTAAGAACCCAACATTGATTAAACGTCGTCAAAAAGCATGTTGTTTCAACGTTCTATTTGTGTTTTAGAATATTGGTTGGCCGGGACCCCGAAAGGGACAAGTGGTAGAAAATGGATGGATAGATGGAATATTGGTTGGGAAATGAGCAAAATTCCAATGTCAAAAATCAACGTCAGAACCCAACATTCATTAAACGTCGTCAAAAAGCATGTTGTTTCAACGTTCTATTTGTGTTGTAGAATATTGGTTGGCCGGGACTCCGAAAGGGACAAGTGGTAGAAAATGGATGGATGGATGGAATATTGGTTGGGAAATTAGCAAAATTCAATGGTCAAAAATCAACGTCAGAACCCAACATTGATTAAACGTCATCAAAAAGCATGTTGTTTCAACGTTCTATTTGTGTTGTAGAATATTGGTTGGCCAGGACCCCGAAAGGGACAAGTGGTAGAAAATGGATGGATGGATGGAATATTGGTTGGGAAATGAGCAAAATTCAAAGGTCAAAAATCAACATCAGAACCCAACATTGATTAAACGTTGTCAAAAAGCATGTTGTTTCAACGTTCTATTTGTGTTGTAGAATATTGGTTGGCCAGGACCCCGAAAGGGACAAGTGGTAGAAAATAGATGGATGGATGGAATATTGGTTGGGAAATGAGCAAAATCCAATGGTCAAAAATCAACGTGAGAACCCAACATTGATTAAACGTTTTCAAAAAGCATGTTGTTTCAACGTTCTATTTGTGTTGTAAAATATTGGTTGGCCGCGACCCCGAAAGGCACAAGTGGTAGAAAATAGATGGATGGATGGAATATTGGTTGGGAAATGAGCAAAATCCAATGGTCAAAAATCAACGTCAGAACCCAACATTGATTAAACGTCGTCAAAAAGCATGTTGTTTCAACGTTCTATTTGTGTTGTAGAATATTGGTTGGCCGCAACCCCGAAAGGCACAAGCGGTAGAAAATGGATGGATGGATGGAATATTGGTTGGGAAATTAGCAAAATCCAATGGTCAAAAATCAACGTGAGAACCCAACATTGATTAAACGTTTTCAAAAAGCATGTTGTTTCAACGTTCTATTTGTGTTGTAGAATATTGGTTGGCCGGGACCCCGAAAAGGACAAGTGGTAGAAAATGGATGGATAGATGGAATATTGGTTGGGAAATGAGCAAAATTCCAATGTTAAAAATCAACGTCAGAACCCAACATTGATTAAACGTCGTCAAAAAGCATGTTGTTTCAACGTTCTATTTGTGTTGTAGAATATTGGTTGGCCGGGACTCCGAAAGGGACAAGTGGTAGAAAATAGATGGATGGATGGAATATTGGTTGGGAAATGAGCAAAATTCAATGGTCGAAAATCCACGCCAGAACCCAACATTGATTAAACGTCGTCAAAAAGCATGTTGTTTCAACGTTCTATTTGTGTTGTAGAATATTGGTTGGCCGGGACCCCGAAAGGGACAAGTGGTAGAAAATGGATGGATAGATGGAATATTGGTTGGGAAATGAGCAAAATTCCAATGTCAAAAATCAACGTCAGAACCCAACATTCATTAAACGTCGTCAAAAAGCATGTTGTTTCAACGTTCTATTTGTGTTGTAGAATATTGGTTGGCCTGGACCCCAAAAGGGACAAGCGGTAGAAAATAGATGGATGGATGGAATATTGGTTGGGAAATGAGCAAAATTCAATGGTCAAAAATCAACGTCAGAACTCAACATTGATTAAACGTCGTCAAAAAGCATGTTGTTTCAACGTTCTATTTGTGTTGTAGAATATTGGTTGGCCAGGACCCCGAAAGGGAAAAGTGGTAGAAAATGGATGGATAGATGGAATATTGGTTGGGAAATGAGCAAAATTCAATGGTCAAAAATCAACGTCAGAACCCAACATTGATTAAACAACGTCAAAAAGCATGTTGTTTCAACGTTCTATTTGTGTTGTAGAATATTGGTTGGCCGGGACCCCGAAAGGGAAAAGTGGTAGAAAATGGATGGATAGATGGAATATTGGTTGGGAAATGAGCAAAATTCAATAGTCAAAAATCAACGTCAGAACCCGACATTGAATAATCGTTTTCAAAAAGCTTGTTGTTTCAACGTTCTATTTGTGTTGTAAAATATCGTTTGGGAAATGAGCAACATTCAATAGTCAAAAATCAATGTCAGAACACAACTTTGGAAGTTCTGTTCCAGTGGCTCCTCTTGACCACCAAGCAACTCCAGACGAACCCCTTAAATAGTTTAAATCCAGTTTTATTTTTCCAATTATGTTCTCGGGTTGCTTTTCAACATGAGTCTGTTGGTTTCTCGCTCGCGCTCTTGCTCCAGCTCCAACCACCTCGCCCCTCCCGATTTGCTGCTTACACGGAGTGACAGGTGATTAGATAACATGGCCCAGGTGGGCCGTCTACGCACCTGTCGCTGACTTCGAGGCCAATCCTGGCACACCTCGCATCGCTGCAGGCCCGCGGGCCACACCCCCTCCACAACAACATTGATTAAACCTCGTCATTAAGCATGTTGTTTCAACGTTGTATTTGCGTTGTAGAATATTGGTTGGGAAATGAGCAAAATTCAATAGTCAAAAATTCTAGTCGGAACCCAACATTGATCAAACGTCGTCAAAAAGCATGTTGTTTCAACGTTGTATTTGTCAGGCTTGTTTCTGACCGTTTGGAAATGTTTTAGTTTTTCCTCGGTTTGTGTTATTTCCTGTAAGCGCTCTTATATTTTCTATTTCCTGCCGTTATCCCTGAGTGCTTTTTCCCCCCAGCAATGGCTGATTGGCACTGGGCCACACCTGGTGTCAATCAGCCAGTTGCGCTTTTTGTTAGTATTCTTTTTGTTTGTTCTTGTTTTAGTATTTAATTAAGTCATGTTTACCTGCAAAATGCCTGCCTCCTTCTCTGCATCTTGGGGTTTGTCACGGACTAAATCTGACAGTATTTGTGTGATGGAATATTGGTTGGGAAATGAGCAAAATTCAATGGTCAGAAATCAACGTCGGAACACAACATTGATCAAACGTCATCAAAAAGCGTGTTGTTTCAACGTTGTATTTGTGTTGTAAAATATTGGTTGGGAAATAAGCAAAATCCAATAGTCAAAAATCAACGTCAGAACCCAACATTGATTAAACGTCAAAAAGCATGTTGTTTCAATGTTGTATTTGTCAGGCTTGTCTCTGACTGTTTGGAAATGTTTTAGTTTTTCCTCTGTTTGTGTTATTTCCTGTAAGCACTCTTATATTTTCTATTTCCTGCCATTATCCCTGAGTGCTTTTTCCCCCCAGTTGTGGCTGATTGGCACTGGGCCACACCTGGTGTCAATCAGCCAGTTGCACTTTTTGTTAGTATTCTTTTCGTTTGTTCTTGTTTTAGTATTTAATTAAATCATGTTTACCTGCGAAATGCCTGCCTCCTTCTCTGCATCTTGGGGTTTGTCACGAACTAACTCTGACAGTGTTTGTGTTATGGAATATTGGTTGGGAAATGAGCAAAATTTAATGGTCAAAAATCAACGTCGGAACACAACATTGATCAAACGTCATCAAAAAGCGTGTTGTTTCAACGTTGGATTTGTGTTGTAAAATATTGTTTGGGAAATGAGCAAAATCCAATGGTCAAAAATCAACGTCGGAACACAACATTGATTAAACGTCAAAAAGCATGTTTCAATGTTGTATTTGTCAGGCTTGTCTCTGACAGTTTGGAAATGTTTTAGTTTGTCCTCGGTTTGTGTTATTTCCTCTAAGCGCTCTTATATTTTCTATTTCTTGCCGTTATCCCTGATTGCTTTTTCCCCCCAGCTGTGGCCGATTGGCACTGGGCCACACCTGGTGTCAATCAGCCAGTTGCGCTTTTTGTTAGTATTCTTTTTGTTTGTTCTTGTTTTAGTATTTAATTAAATCATGTTTACCTGCAAAATGCCTGCCTCCTTCTCTGCATCTTGGGGTTTGTCACGAACTAACTCTGACAGTATTTGTGTTATGGAATATTGGGAAATGAGCAAAATTTAATGGCCAAAAATCAACGTCGGAACACAACATTGATCAAACGTCATCAAAAAGCCTGTTTCAACGTTGTATTTGTTGTAGAATATTGTTTGGGAAATAAGCAAAATTCAATAGTCAAAAATCCAAGTCAGAATCCAACATTGATTAAACGTCAAAAAGCATGTTTCAATGTTGTATTTGTCAGGCTTGTCCCTGACAGTTCGGAAATGTTTTAGTTTTTCCTCTGTTTGTGTTATTTCCTGTAAGCGCTCTTATTCGTTCTATTTCCTGCCGTTATCCCTGAGTGCTTTTTCCCCTCAGCTGTGGTTGATTGGCACTGGGCCACACCTGGTGTCAATCAAGTCAATTGCTATTTAGACTAGCTTGTTCCTCCACTCTGGGCTGGATTATTGTCACGAACTAACTCTGACAGTATTTGTGTTATGGAATATTGGGAAATGAGCAAAATTTAATGGCCAAAAATCAACGTCGGAACACAACATTGATCAAACGTCATCAAAAAGCCTGTTTCAACGTTGTATTTGTGTTGTAAAATATTGTTTGGGAAATGAGCAAAATTCAATAGTCAAAAATCCAAGTCAGAATCCAACATTGATTAAACGTCAAAAAGCATGTTTCAACGTTTTATTTGTCCGGCTTGTCTCTGACGGTTTGGAAATGTTTTAGTTTTTCCTCTGTTTGTGTTATTTCCTGTAAACGCTCTTATTTTTTCTATTTCCTGCCGTTATCCCTGAGTGCTTTTTCTCCCCAGCTGTGGCTGATTGGCACTGGGCCACACCTGGTGTCAATCAGGTCAATTGCTATTTAGACCAGCTTGTTCCTCCACTCTGGGCTGGATTATTGTCACGGACTAACTCAGTATTTGTGTTATGGAATATTGGTTGGGAAATTAGCAAAATTGAATGGTCAAAAATCAACGTCGGAACACAACATTGATCAAACGTCATCAAAAAGCCTGTTTCAACGTTGTATCTGTGTTGTAAAATATTGTTTGGGAAATGAGCAAAATTCAATAGTCAAAAATCCAAGTCAGAATCCAACATTGATTAAACGTCAAAAAGCATGTTTCAATGTTGTATTTGTCAGGCTTGTCCCTGACAGTTCGGAAATGTTTTAGTTTTTCCTCTGTTTGTGTTATTTCCTGTAAGCGCTCTTATTTTTTCTATTTCCTGCCGTTATCCCTGAGTGCTTTTTCCCCTCAGTTGTGGCTGATTGGCACTGGGCCACACCTGGTGTCAATCAGCCAGTTGCACTTTTTGTTAGTATTCTTTTTGTTTGTTCTTGTTTTAGTATTTAATTAAATCATGTTTACCTGCAAAATGCCTGTGTCCTTCTCTGCATCTTGGGGTTTGTCACTAACTAACTCTGACAGTATTTGTGTGATGGAATATTGGTTGGGAAATGAGCAAAATTCAATGGTCAAAAATCAACATCGGAACACAACATTGATCAAACGTCGTCAAAAAGCCTGTTTCAACGTTGTTTTTGTGTTGTAAAATATTGGTTTGGAAATAAGCAAAATTCAATAGTCAAAAATCCAAGTCAGAATCCAACATTGATTAAACGTCAAAAAGCATGTTGTTTCAATGTTGTATTTGTCAGGCTTGTCTCTGACAGTTTGGAAATGTTTTAGTTTTTCCTCGGTTTGTGTTATTTCCTGTAAGCGCTCTTATATTTTCTATTTCCTGCTGTTATCCCTGAGTGCTTTTTCCCCTCAGCTGTGGCTGATTGGCACTGGGCCACACCTGGTGTCAATCAGCCAGTTGCGCTTTTTGTTAGTATTCTTTTTGTTTGTTCTTGTTTTAGTATTTAATTAAATCATGTTTACCTGCAAAATGCCTGCCTCCTTCTCTGCATCTTGGGGTTTGTCACGAACTAACTCCGACAGTATTTGTGTGATGGAATATTGGTTGGGAAATGAGCAAAATTTAATGGTCAAAAATCAACGTCGGAACACAACATTGATCAAACGTCATCAAAAAGCGTGTTGTTTCAACGTTGGATTTGTGTTGTAAAATATTGTTTGGGAAATGAGCAAAATTCAATAGTCAAAAATCCAAGTCAGAATCCAACATTGAATAAACGTCAAAAAGCATGTTGTTTCAACGTATTTGTCAGGCTTGTCTCTGACAGTTTGGAAATGTTTTAGTTTTTCCTCGGTTTGTGTTATTTCCTGTAAGCGCTCTTATTTTTTCTATTTCCTGCCGTTATCCCTGAGTGCTTTTTCCCCTCAGCTGTGGCTGATTGGCACTGGGCCACACCTGGTGTCAATCAGCCAGTTGCGCTTTTTGTTAGTATTCTTTTCGTTTGTTCTTGTTTTAGTATTTAATTAAATCATGTTTACCTGCGAAATGCCTGCCTCCTTCTCTGCATCTTGGGGTTTGTCACGAACTAACTCTAACAGTATTTGTGTTATGGAATATCGGTTGGGAAAAGAGCAAAATCCAATGATCAAAAATCAACGTCGGAACACAACATTGATCAAACGTCACCAAAAAGCCTGTTTCAACGTTGTATTTGTGTTGTAGAATATTGTTTGGGAAATGAGCAAAATCCAATGGTCAAAAATCCAAGTCAGAATCCAACATTGATTAAACGTCAAAAAGCATGTTTCAACGTTTTATTTGTCCGGCTTGTCTCTGACGGTTTGGAAATGTTTTAGTTTTTCCTCTGTTTGTGTTATTTCCTGTAAGCGCTCTTGTTTTTTCTATTTCCTGCCGTTATCACTGAGTGCTTTTTTCCCCTCAGCTGTGGCTGATTGGCACTGGGCCACACCTGGTGTCAATCAAGGCAATTGCTATTTAGACCAGCTTGTTCCTCCACTCCGGGCTGGATTATTGTCACGAACTAACTCTGACAGTATTTGTGTTATGGAATATTGGTTGGGAAATGAGCAAAATTTAATGGTCAAAAATCAACGTCGGAACTAAACATTGATCAAACGTCATCAAAAAGCCTGTTTCAACGTTGTATTTGTGTTGTAGAATATTGTTTGGGAAATAAGCAAAATTCAATAGTCAAAAATCCAAGTCAGAACCCAACATTGATTAAACATCAAAAAACATGTTTCAACGTTGTATTTGTCAGGCTTGTCTCTGACAGTTTGGAAATGTTTTAGTTTTTCCTCGGTTTGTGTTATTTCCTGTAAGCGCTCTTATATTTTCTATTTCCTGCTGTTATCCCTGAGTGCTTTTTCCCCTCAGCTGTGGCTGATTGGCACTGGGCCACACCTGGTGTCAATCAGCCAGTTGCGCTTTTTGTTAGTATTCTTTTTGTTTGTTCTTGTTTTAGTATTTAATTAAATCATGTTTACCTGCAAAATGCCTGCCTCCTTCTCTGCATCTTGGGGTTTGTCACGAACTAACTCCGACAGTATTTGTGTGATGGAATATTGGTTGGGAAATGAGCAAAATTTAATGGTCAAAAATCAACGTCGGAACACAACATTGATCAAACGTCATCAAAAAGCGTGTTGTTTCAACGTTGGATTTGTGTTGTAAAATATTGTTTGGGAAATGAGCAAAATTCAATAGTCAAAAATCCAAGTCAGAATCCAACATTGATTAAACGTCAAAAAGCATGTTGTTTCAACGTATTTGTCAGGCTTGTCTCTGACAGTTTGGAAATGTTTTAGTTTTTCCTCGGTTTGTGTTATTTCCTGTAAGCGCTCTTATATTTTCTATTTCCTGCCGTTATCCCTGAGTGCTTTTTCCCCTCAGCTGTGGCTGATTGGCACTGGGCCACACCTGGTGTCAATCAGCCAGTTGCGCTTTTTGTTAGTATTCTTTTCGTTTGTTCTTGTTTTAGTATTTAATTAAATCATGTTTACCTGCGAAATGCCTGCCTCCTTCTCTGCATCTTGGGGTTTGTCACGAACTAACTCTAACAGTATTTGTGTTATGGAATATCGGTTGGGAAATGAGCAAAATCCAATGATCAAAAATCAACGTCGGAACACAACATTGATCAAACGTCACCAAAAAGCCTGTTTCAACGTTGTATTTGTGTTGTAGAATATTGTTTGGGAAATGAGCAAAATCCAATGGTCAAAAATCCAAGTCAGAATCCAACATTGATTAAACGTCAAAAAGCATGTTTCAACGTTTTATTTGTCCGGCTTGTCTCTGACGGTTTGGAAATGTTTTAGTTTTTCCTCTGTTTGTGTTATTTCCTGTAAGCGCTCTTGTTTTTTCTATTTCCTGCCGTTATCACTGAGTGCTTTTTTCCCCTCAGCTGTGGCTGATTGGCACTGGGCCACACCTGGTGTCAATCAAGGCAATTGCTATTTAGACCAGCTTGTTCCTCCACTCCGGGCTGGATTATTGTCACGAACTAACTCTGACAGTATTTGTGTTATGGAATATTGGTTGGGAAATGAGCAAAATTTAATGGTCAAAAATCAACGTCGGAACTAAACATTGATCAAACGTCATCAAAAAGCCTGTTTCAACGTTGTATTTGTGTTGTAAAATATTGTTTGGGAAATGAGCAAAATTCAATAGTCAAAAATCCAAGTCAGAATCCAACATTGATTAAACGTCAAAAAGCATGTTTCAACGTTTTATTTGTCCGGCTTGTCCCTGACCGTTTGGAAATGTTTTAGTTTTTCCTCTGTTTGTGTTATTTCCTGTAAGCACTCTTATTTTTTCTATTTCCTGCTGTTATCCCTGAGTGCTTTCTCCCCTCAGCTGTGGCTGATTGGCACTGGGCCACACCTGGTGTCAATCAGGTCAATTGCTATTTAGACCAGCTTGTTCCTCCACTCTGGGCTGGATTATTGTCACGAACTAACTCTGACAGTTTTTGTGTTATGGAATATTGGTTGGGAAATGAGCAAAATTTAATGGTCAAAAATCAACGTCGGAACACAACATTGATCAAACGTCATCAAAAAGCCTGTTTCAACGTTGTATCTGTGTTGTAAAATATTGTTTGGGAAATGAGCAAAATTCAATAGTCAAAAATCCAAGTCGGAATCCAACATTGATTAAACGTCAAAAAGCATGTTTCAACGTTTTATTTGTCCGGCTTGTCTCTGACAGTTTGGAAATGTTTTAGTTTTTCCTCTGTTTGTGTTATTTCCTGTAAGCGCTCTTATTTTTTCTATTTCCTGCCGTTATCACTGAGTGCTTTTTCCCCCCAGCTGTGGCTGATTGGCACTGGGCCACACCTGGTGTCAATCAGGTCAATTGCTATTTAGACCAGCTTGTTCCTCCACTCTGGGCTGGATTATTGTCACGAACTAACTCTGACAGTTTTTGTGTTATGGAATATTGGGAAATGAGCAAAATTTAATGGTCAAAAATCAACGTCGGAACACAACATTGATCAAACGTCATCAAAAAGCCTGTTTCAACGTTGTATTTGTGTTGTAGAATATTGGATGGGAAATAAGCAAAATTCAATAGTCAAAAATCCAAGTCAGAATCCAACATTGATTAAACGTCAAAAAGCATGTTTCAACGTTTTATTTGTCCGGCTTGTCTCTGACGGTTTGGAAATGTTTTAGTTTTTCCTCTGTTTGTGTTATTTCCTGTAAGCGCTCTTATTTTTTCTATTTCCTGCCGTTATCCCTGAGTGCTTTTTCCCCTCAAATGTGGCTGATTGGCACTGGGCCACACCTGGTGTCAATCAAGTCAATTGCTATTTAGACCAGCTTGTTCCTCCACTCCGGGCTGGATTATTGTCACGAACTAACTCTGACAGTATTTGTGTTATGGAATATTGGTTGGGAAATGAGCAAAATTTAATGGTCAGAAATCAACGTCGGTACACAACATTGATCAAACGTCATCAAAAAGTTTGTGTCAACGTTTTGATTAAGTTGCAAAACGTCAACAAGTTCTCAACGTTGTTTTAATGTCTTGTCCCTGCTGGGATTCTGGATTTTGTCCTACTTTGTCTCATTTCCCGTCCCTACCTGACAACGGCTTTGGGAGGACAAATTTGTAAGAGAGCAAAAAACAACAACAACATCCCGTTTCAAGTGTCCACATTCCCCACAAGCTAATCCATATCGAACGCTGACAAGTCTCCAAAAAGGACAAAGGCAAAAGCAAATTGCCGCGTCCTTCTGCAGGTGCCCTTGAAGTGTGAGAGGCTCCTTTGAAGGCAGCTAGCAGGCGTTACGAGGGCTTGAGAGGGAGCCGAGGCGGACATGTCCAAACAGACTCGGCCTCCAGTCGAGTGATGGGACTCGGGGAAAACGGCAACAGGACACCTCGGCGGCGCTCTCGTGTCAACACCCGGCGAGTCACAGCCGGCTGCCAAAAGCCTTTTTCTTTCTACAGAGAATTGACCTGGGAAAAGGTAAGGAAAATGGCTCCAACTTACACAACATCACCACTAGAGGGCGGCAGAATGCACCAAAACAGCATCACTCAACTCCTGTTTGTATCTAGATCAGGAGTCATCAACCTTTTTGGAACCAAGAGCTACTTCTTGGGTACTGATTAATGCCAAGGGCTACCAGTTTGATACACACTTAAATAAATTGCCAGAAATAGCCAATTTGCTCAATTTACCTTTTAATAAATAAATCTATATACGGTATATATGAAAATGGTTGGGCTTCACGGTGGCAGAGGGGTTAGTGCGTCTGCCTCACAATACGAAGTTCCTGCAGTCCTGGGTTCAAATCCAGGCTCGGGATCTTTCTGTGTGGAGTTTGCATGTTCTCCCCGTGACTGCGTGGGTTCCCTCCGGGTACTTCCTCCCACTTCCAAAGACATGCACCTGGGGATAGGTTGATTGGCAACACTAAATTGGTCCCTAGTGTGTGAATGTTGTCTGTCTATCTGTGTTGGCCCTGCGATGAGGTGGCGACTTGTCCAGGGTGTACCCTGCCTTCCGTCCGATTGTAGCTGAGATAGGCGCCAGCGCCCCCCGCGACCCCGAAAGGGAATAAGCGGTAGAAAATGGATGGATGGATGAAAATGGTTATATCTGTCTGTCATTCCGTCGTATATTTTTTTTCCTTTTACGGAAGGTTTTTTGTGTAGAGAATAAATGATGAAAAAAACACTTCATTGAATGGTTTAAAAGAGGAGAAAACAGGGAAAAAATGAAAATTAAATTTTAAAACATAGCTTATCTTCCATTTCGACTCTTAAAAATTCAAAATTTAACCGAAAAAAAAAAAGAGGAAGAACTAGCAAATTCAAATCTTTTTGAAAAAATAAAAAAAAAAGAATTTATGGAACATTTTTAGTCATTTTTCCTGATTAAGATTACTTTTAGAATTTTGATGACATGTTTTAAATAGGTTCAAATCCAATCTGCATTTTGTTAGAATATATAACAAATTGGATCAAGCTATATTTCTAACAAAGACGAATAATTATTTCTGCTAGATTTTCCAGGACAAAAATTTTAAAAGAAATTCAAAATGAAGTAAGATTTAAATTTGATTCTACAGATTTTCTAGATTTGCCCGAATAATTTTTTTGAAGAAATATTTCACAAATATTCTTCGTCGAAAAAACAGAAGCTAAAATGAAGAATTAAATCAAAATGTATTTATTATTCTTTACAATAAAAAAAAAATTAATTGACTTGAACATTGATTTAAATTGTCAGGAAAGAAAAGGAAGGAATTTAAAAAGGTATGTGTTTAAAAATCCTAAAATCATTTTTTACAGTTGTATTTTTATCTCTAAAATTGTCTTTCTGAAAGTTACAAGAAGCAAAGTCAAAAAATTAATTTATTTAAACAAGTGAAGACCAAGTCTTTTAAATATTTCTTGAATTTTCCAATTCTATTTGAGTTTTGTCTCTCTTAGAATTAAAAATGTCGAGCAAAGCGAGACCAGCTTGCTAGTAAATAAATAACATTTAAAAAATTGAGGCAGCTCACTGGTAAGTGCTGCTATTTGAGCTATTTTTAGAACAGGCCAGCGGGCGACTCATCTGGTCCTTACGGGCGACCTGGTGTTGGTGACCCCTGCTCTAGATCCTCCTACTTTTATTCGAATGACACCTATAGATACACTATATTGCCAAAAGTATTTGGCCTCCTGCAAACATATGAACTTGAAGTGCCATCCTATGAAAAAAGTCTGCGGGCTATAGAGCGTTTTCCGTTCGGGCTCCAGTACTCTGGAATGCCCTCCCGGTAACAGTTCGAGATGCCACCTCAGTAGAAGCATTTAAGTCTCACCTTAAAATCATCTATATACTCTAGCCTTTAAATAGACCTCCTTTTTAGACCAGTTGATCTGCCGCTTCTTTTCTTTCTCCTATGTCCCCCCCCTCCCTTGTGGAGGGGGTCCGGTCCGATGACCATGGATGAAGTACTGGCTGTCCAGAGTCAAGACCCAGTATCGGTTGGGGACATCTCTACGCTGCTGATCCGCCTCCGCTTGAGATGGTTTCCTGTGGACGGGACTCTCGCTGCTGTCTTGGATCCGCTTTGAACTGAACTCTCGCGGCTGTGTTGGAGCCACTATGGATTGAACTTTCACAGTATCATGTAAGACCCGCTCGACATCCATTGCTTTCGGTCCCCTAGAGGGGGGCGGGGGGGTTGCCCACATCTGAGGTCCTCTCCAAGGTTTCTCATAGTCAGCATTGTCACTGGCGTCCCACTGGATGTGAATTCTCCCTGCCCACTGGGTGTGAGTTTTCCTTGCCCTTTTGTGGGTTCTTCCGAGGATGTCGTAGTCGTAATGATTTGTGCAGTCCTTTGAGACATTTGTGATTTGGGGCTATATAAATAAACACTGATTGATTGATTGATGATTGATATGGAATCGTCCAACATGTTTTGGTATCCTGGATTATTCAAAGTTTCTTTCACTGGAAGCCCAACTCCTGAAAAACCGACCCCACACCATAATTCCTCCTCCACCAAATTTCACACTCGCCACAATGCAGTCCTCCAAACCCAGACTGGTCCAGATGGAAAAGGGTGATACTGGACTGTTCTAGAGTCCAGTGGTGACATCCTTTACACCACTATATCCCACACTTTGGGTTGGACTTGGGTGATGTACGCCTTAGATGCAGTCGCTCGGCCATGGAAACCCATTTCATGAAGCTCTCTGCGTACTGTACGTGGGCTAATTGGAAGGTCACATGAAGTTTGGAGCTCTGTAGCAACTGATCACGCAGGAAGTCTTTGCACTATGCCAGGGGTTTCCAAATTTTTTCCACCGAGGGCCGCACACTGAAAAATCAGAGCAAGCGGGGGCCATTTTCATCATTTTTATTTTAAAAACCAATACAATATATGTATAAAAAAATACATTTAAGCCTCCACTCAGTTATGATCCCCAAAGGGTTTTGGTCAAAAAAAAAAATTAAAAATGTGTCATTATTCAGTATTATAATTTTTTACCATTATGCAAGTTTTAAATCTCTAGATCAACATTGGAAAAAAAAAATGGAAAAAAACACAAAATATGCAATATTTTCACCCAATAACTTTTTTAGGTGGAATATTTGAGATTATATAATAATTGGAGCCTTAATTTTGGATTTTGATTCATTATTATTTTTGGAGCAATGACACTTAAAAACAAATCACAGTAAAATAACTGGGGATACAAAAGTGTCCTACTTATTAAATGTCATGCCTGTTAATCCGGGTTTATGTTTTGTTTTTGGTCTCTTGTTTCCCATTTTGCATTTTCTAGTTTTGTTTGTTTCCATAGTTACTCATTAGTTTCCACCTTGTCAACAAGTCACGCTCCTGTCCTCAGCCTCACACCTGTCACTAATCATCATAGTCATTATTTAAGCCATTCTGTCCCTGTCCTCGTCCTGGGAACTTTACATGCTACTTACGTACCTGCTTTACCTACCGGACTTTGTATCGAACCCTCAAGACCACGCATCTACCTTTCCTTGCCACGCTGATTATTGTTTTGACCACGCCACGTAAGATCTTATTTGTATTTATGCCTTTGTGCAAGGTTTTGTTTTGTTTTGTACCGTTGATAGTATATTTTGTTTATTTGTATATAGTCATGCCATTGTGCTGTTTTGTTTTGAGTTTAGTCTAGATTATTATCCACCACTGAGCACGCCCTTTGTTTTCCCTGTTTTGTATTATAGTGTGTAAATTAATTAATTAAGTACCTTAATTATGTATGTATGTGTTTGTTTGGCATTAAATGTGGGCGGAGGGAAAGGCTGGATGCAAATATAGCTACAAATGAGGCATAATGATGCAATATGTACATACAGCTAGCCTAAATAGCATGTTAGCATCGATTAGCTTCCAGTCATGCCGTGAGCAAATATGTCTGATTAGCACATAAGTCAATAACATCAACAAAACTCACCTTTGTGATTTCGTTGACTTTATCGTATGGAAATGCATCTGCTTTGAGTGTCGCAGGATATCCACACATTTATGTGCTATCTTTGTCGTAGCATCGCTATCGTCGGTAAAATGTGCAGAACAAACGAGGGACTTTCGCGTCTTTTGACCACTGGTGCAACTTGAATCCGTCGATTGGTATGTGTTTGTTTGGCATTAAATGTGGGCGGAGGGAAAGGCTGGATGCAAATATAGCTACAAATGAGGCATAATGATGCAATATGTACATACAGCTAGCCTAAATAGCATGTTAGCATCGATTAGCTTCCAGTCATGCCGTGAGCAAATATGTCTGATTAGCACATAAGTCAATAACATCAACAAAACTCACCTTTGTGATTTCGTTGACTTTATCGTATGGAAATGCATCTGCTTTGAGTATCGCAGGATATCCACACATCTCTGTCGTAGCATCGCTATCGTCGGTAAAATGTGCAGAACAAACGGGGGACTTTCGCATCTTTTGACCACTGGTGCAACTTGAATCCGTCGATTGGTATGTGTTTGTTTGGCATTAAATGTGGGTGGAGGGAAAGGCTGGATGCAAATATAGCTACAAATGAGGCATAATGATGCAATATGTACATACAGCTAGCCTAAATAGCATGTTAGCATCGATTATCTTCCAGTCATGCCGTGAGCAAGTATGTCTGATCGGCACATAAGTCAATTACATCAACAAAACTCACCTTTGTGATTTTGTTGACTTTATCGTATGGAAATGCATCTGCTTTGAGTGTCGCAGGATATCCACACATCTCTGTCGTAGCATCGCTATTGTCGGTAAAATGTGGAGAACAAACGAGGGACTTTCGCATCTTTTGACCACTGGTGCAACTTGAATCCGTCGATGGGTATGTGTTTGTTTGGCATTAAATGTGGGCGGAGGGAAAGGCAGGATGAAAATATCGCTACAAATGTACATACAGCTAGCCTAAATAGCATGTTAGCATCGATTAGCTTGCAGTCATGCCGTGAGTAAATATTTCTGGTTAGCACATAAGTCAATAACATCAACAAAAATCACCTTTGTGATTTCGTTGACTTTATCGTATGGAAATGCATCTGCTTTGAGTATCGCAGGATATCCACACATCTCTGTCGTAGCATCGCTATCGTCGGTAAAATGTGGAGAACAAACGAGGGACTTTCGCATCTTTTGACCACTGGTGCAACTTGAATCCGTCGATTGGGATGTGTTTGTTTGGCATTACATGTGGGTGGAGGGAAAGGCTGGATGCAAATATCGCTACAAATATACATACAGCTAGCCTAAATAGCATGTTGGCATCGATTAGCTTCCAGTCATGCGGTGAGCAAATATGTCTGGTTAGCACATAAGTCAATAACATCAACAAAACTCACCTTTGTGATTTCGTTGACTTTATCGTATGGAAATGCATCTGCTTTGAGTATCGCAGGATATCCACACATCTCTGTTATAGCATCGCTATCGTCGGTAAGGTGTGCAGAACAAACGGGGGACTTTCGCATCTTTTGACCACTGGTGCAACTTGAATCCGTCGATGGGTATGTGTTTGTTTGGCATTAAATGTGGGCGGAGGGAAAGGCTGGATGAAAATATCGCTACAAATGTACATACCGCTAGCCTAAATAGCATGTTAGCATCGATTAGCTTCCAGTCATGTAGTGAGAAACTGTCTGATTAGCACACTCCTCGTAAGTCAACGGGTGTTGTTGGTGGATGTCTCCAAGGTACGGAAAACAGTCGAAAAAACGGAAAATAACAGAGCTGATTTGACTTGGAGTGTGTCATGTGTTTGAGAAAATGGCGGATTGCTTCCCGTTGTGACGTCACGGGTGAGAGGTCATCGCTCCGACGGCGAACAATCGAAAGGCGCTTCAATCGACCAAATTCACCCTTTTAGAGTTCGGAAATTGGTTAAAAAAACATACGGTCTTTTTTCTGCAGCATCAAAGTATATATTGACGCTTACATAAGTCTGGTGATAATGTTCCCCTTTAATGATTTCTGCATTTTTTTCAATAAAAAAATGTGCTTCGGCTTAAAAGACACTGCTATAGAGTTCCTTTTTTGGTTCATTCTGCACGTAATTTCCCCAGGAAGCAGACGGCATCAACATAGCCCCGCCCCCTTTCCAGAACATTGACTGTACATACATACATACACGCTGTAAGCGACTTAAATAGCGCGGGCGTCCTAATACATCATGATCTCCTTGGGCGCGTCCTCCGTGGGCCTCTGCTGCTCCCGCCGCTGGGTGTAGGCGGCGTGGTCGTAGGCGTAGATGAGGGCGACGGCGAGCAGCGAGAGCACCGTGTACGGGATGAGCAGGAAGTAGCCCAGCTGCATCTGGGACGAGGTGATCCTCAGCTCCACCGGGACGTTCTCGGCGAAGCTCCTCACCAGGTCCTCGGCTATGGTGGTCGCCAGGAAGTTGGCCACGAAAAGGACGAGGACCAGGAAGGACAAACACGCTGCGGGGAAACGCAGAATTTACGATGTAAAACAAGTTAAAGGCCTACTGAAATTAAATGTTCTTATTCAAACGGGGATAGCCGCTCCATTCTGTGTGTCATACTTGATCATTTCGCCATATTGCCATATTTTTGCTGAAATAAAAAAGCCTTGCCTGTACCGGAAGTAGCAGACGATGTGCGCGTGATGCGAGAAGGCAAAACAAGGAGCTAGCATGGGAGCTAGAAAACACAAAGCATAGCGTGGAAGCTAGTAAAATACAAAAAACAGGTTTACCAGAAACGGGGATCATTGTTGTCACTTGTTGCGTGGAACAGAACTAGGATGTGAGGTCGAAACGACAGAAAAGGCAGTAATTACCAACAGGTGTACGTCTAAAACAAGGGACAGGTGAAACTAACAGGCAACCACGGTGATACTTTTCCTTACTTTTCTAAATAAAGGGGACCACAAAAAATGGCATTATTGGCTTTATTTTAACCAAAAATCTTAGGGTACATTAAACATATGTTTATTATTGCAGTTAAGTCCTTCAATAAAATAGTGAGCATACTAGACAACTTGTCTTTTAGTAGTAAGTAAACAAACAAAGACTCCTAATTAGTCTGCTGACATGTGCAGTAACGGCTCCTCGCATTCTCACATTGTTTATAATCATAGCCACCAGCAGCAAGAGCGATTCGGACCGAGTAAAGCGACAATTCCCCCATTATTTGAGCGAGGATGAAAGATTCGTGGATGAGGAAATTTAGAGTGAAAAAAAGGCGATTGCAATGGGAGCGATTCAGATGTTATTAGACACATAGTGGGCTTTAAGAATAGACTAAAATGAGAAGTATTGCGTAAAGAGATTATTCTAGATTGTACCTAATGTCATGACTGTTTTTATTTACTATTGAGTATTTTATTGTTTATGGGATAAGCAGCAGAAAATGGATGGATGATACTTTTTCGTCACTTATAGTTTGTCTTTGGTACACTAATGTGTATATTTTAGGCCATTGGTTCTTTGTTTTATTTTTGCAATAATGCATACAGTATATCTATTTTTATATTGCTATTTTTATCTTTGGTATGAAAATTATTATGTAACAAAAAATGTATTAGTACTTTTTGGTTCTTTGTTGTTGCTATTTTTGTATTATGACCATTTATTATTGGATCATGTTGTACTGCATTTTAATCTTTTGATGTGTGTTTGTGTGATGTTTTTTGCCTGGACCCCAGGAAGAATAGTCTCCACTGCGGTGTAGACTAATGGGGATCCTTAATAAACTAAACTAAACCAAACTAAACATTTACTAGTATAATTCTGGAAAATCCCTTATCCGCCTATTGTGTTGCTAGTGTTTTAGTGAGATTAAATAGTACCTGAGAGTCGGGGGTGTGTTGACCGCGAGGGGAGCAGTGAGCAGCAGCGGTGGCCGCGCCCGGGAATCATTTTTGGTGATTTAACCCCCAATTCCAACCCTTGGTGTTGAGTACCAAGCAGGGCGGTAATGGGTCTCATTTTTATAGTCTTTGGTATGATTCAGCCGGGGGTTTGAACTCACAACCTACCGAACTTAGGGCGGACACTCGAACCCAGGGGTCACCAACACCAGGTCGCCCGTAAGGACCAGATGAGTCGCCCGCTGGCCTGTTCTAAAAATAGCTCAAATAGCAGCACTTACCAGTGAGCTGCCTCCATTTTTTAAAATTTTATTTATTTACTAGCAAGCTGGTCTCGCTTTGCTCGACATTTTTAATTCTAAGAGAGACAAACTCAAATAGAATTTGAAAATCCAAGAAAATATTTTAAAGACTTGGTCTTCACTTGTTTGAATAAATTCATTTATTTTTTTACTTTGCTTCTTATAACTTTCAGAAAGACAATTTTGGAGAAAAAATACAACCTTAAAAATGATTTTAGGATTTTTAAACACATTAAATTCCTTCCTCTTCTTTCCTGACAATTTAAATCAATGTTCAAGTGAATTTTTTTTTTTATTGTAAGGAATAATAAATACATTTTAATGTAATTCTTCATTTTAGCTTCTGTTTTTTCGACGAATAATATTTGTGACATATTTCTTCAAACTTATTATGAATAAAATAAAAAAAAACTATTCTGGCAAATATAGAAAATCTTTAGAATCAAATTTAAATCTTATTTCAAAGTATTTTGAATTTCTTTTAACATTTTTGTTCTGGAAAATCTAGAAGAAATAACGATTTGTCTTTGTTAGAAATATAGCTTGGTCCAATTTGTTATATATTCTAACAAAGTGCAGATTGGATTTTAACCTATTTAAAACATGTCATCAAAATTCTAAAATTAATCTTAATCAGGAAAAATGACTAATGATGTTCCATAAATTCTTAAATTTTTTCAAAAATATTCGAATTAGCTAGTTTTTCTCTTCGTATTTTTCCGTTGAATTTTGAATTTTAAAGAGTCGAAATTGAAGATAAACTATGTTTCAAAATGTAATTTTCATTTTTTTTGTGTGTTTTCTCCTCTTTTAAACCGTTCAATTAAGTGTTTTTTTCATCATTTATTCCCTACAAAAAAATGTACGACAGAATGACAGACAGAAATAGCCATTTTTTACGTTTATAGATTTATCTATCAAAGGTAAATTGAGCAAATTGGCTATTTCTGGCAATTTATTAAAGTGTGTATCAAACTGGTAGCCCTTCGCATTAATCAGTACCCAAGAAGTATCTCTTGGTTTCAAAAAGGTTGGTGACCCCTGGTGTACATCAACCGCCTAGTACAGGGGTGTCAAACTCAAATACAGAGTGGGCCAAGATTTAAAACTGAACAAAACCACGGGCCAAGGTTAAACAAATGAACCTTTTAATAGGGACCCAAACAAGTTTTGCATTGAATATTGAACAAGCAAGGCTTATATAACTTTATAGTGACATGCAAAATTGAGTTTTAAATAACAATAATAATAATTAAAAAATATCAATGGCATATCAAATAAAATTTAAATAAAAATGTAATGCCTCTTTTCTATTTGCAGCCCTCTGAGGTAAATATCAAAATAAACTTTTTCCACAGGCTAATACATTTGCAAATAAAATAACAATAATGAATGAATCAAACATTCAAGCCTTGAAGTAGCAAGAGAAAGTGCATGAATAAAACGTTAATTATTGCTTGGGGGCGGGGGGGTATATTTTAGCATCCCGGAAGAGTTAGTGCTGCAAGGGGGGTCTGGATATTTGTTCTGTTGTGTTTATGTTGTGTTACGGTGTGGATCTTCTCCCGAAATGTGTTTATTATTCTTGTTTGGTGTGGGTTCACAGTGTGGCGCATATTTGTAACAGTGTTAAAGTTGTTTATACGGCCACCCTCAGTGTGACCTGTATGGCTGTTGAACAAGTATGCCTTGCATTCACTTGTGTGTGTGTGTAAAAGCCGCGGGCATTATGTGAGTGGGTTGGCACGCTATTTGTACGTAGGAAAAGCGGATGTGACGACAGGTTGTAGAGGACGCTAAAGGCAGTGCCTTACGCCCTCAATATTGTCGTCCAGGTGGAAATCGGGAGAAATTTGGAAGAATGGTTGCCCCGGGAGATTTTCGGGAGGGGCACTGAAATTTGGGAGTCCGGGAAAATCGGGAGGGTTGGAAAGTATGAGTATTACTGGTGAATGCGGTGTTACAGCGGCACTGCCGCTGTATAATACCGGCGGGCCAGCTCTAATGTTAATTTCATATTGCCTCAGGGGCCAAATTTGGCCCGCGGGCCAGAGTTTGACACCCATGGCCTCGTACCATACCCTTTTCCCATCCCAAAACAATCAGAAGGGTGTTAAGTGCATGCCAAAGCTGTAGGGGGCACTACAGCCATAAACTATAAAAACATTTCTGGAAAAAGCAAACAAAAAAACAATTACGAATCCAAGAAAAAAAGGACATGTGGACTAAAAAATGTGTACAATTGGCCAAAAGTTTGTAAAAAAAAACAACTATAAAGAACACCATTTGTGTTTGTTTGTTTATCCTGGTTAAAACAAACAAGTCCTAGACAATTTATGGACTACATTGGCTCCTGATGATTTTATTCCTGCTCGCCGCTTGGTACTGACCGCTGATAGAGCTGCAGGTGTAGATGGCCACGGGCCCCATGTAGGTCTCGTAGGGGTTACTGACGCTGTTGTAGAGCGACACCAGGATGCTGATGGTCGACGACAGCAGACACAACACCAGCAGAACCAAGGACACTCCGTGCAGAACCACAGGGACGCCTTTGGTTTCTATCAGCTTTGGAAACACTGCGCACACACACACACACACACACACACACACACACACACACACACACACATTATCGTATTTCTTACATCCTTGAGACCTTTGAAAAATGCAGACCTCTTGGTGACCACCCTTTCTAAATGTATAAACATTTGTATTTACAACATTAATAATATATACATACCATGCAAATATATATATATAAAAAAAAAAGCTTAGTGTGAAAAAATTAGTTGGAATTTCACAAAAAAAAGGTCACAATTTCACAAGAAAAACTTTGATTTTCTGCAGTGTTAATATAAAAGACATGATTTTACTCAATGCAATTCAAAATTCAAAACAAAGTGGCTGGAGAGAGGGAAGTCTGGGCTTCCCTGCTTAGGCTGCTGCCCCCGCGACCCGACCTCGGATAAGCGGAAGATGATGGATGGATGGATGGATGGATGGAATTCAAAATTTTACAAGAAAAACTGAACATTTGTGCAACGTTAAGATAAATGTTGGAATCGTACTCAATAACAATCGCAATTTTACAAGAAAAGCTTAAAATTTGGGCAGTTTTATGAAAAGACTCGTCATTTTACTCAATCCAATCCACTTTATTTATATTTAAACAACGAAATGTTTCCAAAGTGCTGCACAACAATATTAAAAACAACATTCAAATACTATCCTGAGCTCCACCAATGACTGAATAAAAACAAAAAATAAATGCATATAAAACCAATATAAACACAACTCGACAAAAGTCACAATTTTATAAGAAAACATTAACATTTTGGCAATGTCATAATAATCGTAATTTTACTTGGCAAAATGATGACACAGGTCATCATTTTACTCCAAGAAAATGTCACTCTTTTACAAGAACAACAAACAGATTGGCAATATTGCGATAAAAGTCCAAATCTTGTATGACAAATGTCGCCATTTTGCATTAAAAAGTAACAATTTTACGAGAAAATATTGCAATTCTACAGAAACAGAAAGAATATGAGAAATTGTTCCCAATTTTTTAAGAAAGAAGTCGACACATTGAGATGAAAAGACTGCTTTAGGTAAAAGAAAAATGAAAAAAATGTTTGTTTTTAATTGTTTTTTAATCTTTGTTATTTACTTCACGTTATTACATATGTTTATATTTTTTTAATTAATTTTGGTCAAAGGGGGCGCATTTCAATTTCTTACACACACTCGTTATTACGTATGTTAGCCAGAGGAGGAGCACTTTAAATTTTTACACACACTTGTTATTTCATATGTTGACCAGAGGGGGAGCACTTTTAAAACCGATACGCAGTCAATTGGAAAAATCCCTCATTTTGATAGATTTCACCACCAGGGGTGCACTTGAGATTACAATTTTTAGTTTTTCGTAATGTGCTTAAGGACAATGACAAATGAAGTGAATTATATTTATATAGCGCTTTTTCTCTAGTGACTCAAAGAGTTTTACACAGTGAAACCCAATATCTAAGTTGTGGGTGGCACTGAGAGAAGGTGGGTAAAAGTGTCTTGCCCAGGGACACAACGGAAGTGACTAGGATGGCGGAAGCGGGGATCAAACCTGGAACCCTCAAGTCGCTGGCACGCCCATTCTACCATCCGAGCCGTACTGCCCCTGAGTCATGGACTACAGATGGCCCCTGTGCTGCACTTGTGGCAACCCAGATGTAGAAGCTTACTGTTAATGGCCACTATGGTCTTAGGACCGTAGTGTATTTGTTCAGCCTTTGGTCACATAAGGGACACGGTTTGTCTTACGTCAGCACCAGAAGTCATAAAATCAGCTGTTTACCTATCTGTTTTTTTCGGGGAGGAATAGGGAAGTCCTTATTCAGCTTCTTTTATCAAATATTGCTGCCTTTGCACCATTAAATCGACAAAAAAATCCTGACTTTGGAGCAATGTTCACAGACTGGCTCTCTATTAGATGCAATAGTTTTCCGTATCGGGAACATGATTTATGTCCTAACTCATATGGAAGGTACTTTTCCTTGTTGATGTCTCAAAAAGAGTAGCAATAAAAGAAAACACACAAACATATGCATTTTTGCAAAACGTCGGAGCAAGAACCCTGTTGATTTTGAGGAAATGTTTGGGTTAGGTACAGTTGAATATGCTCAATATGTCAATAGCCTTCTAAATGTATTATTGATTACTGTTCATGAAAGCATTTTAAGATCATGTCTGCTAAGGCTACACTGTAAAAAAAAATATTTTTTAAAAGTCAGTAGATTTTACTGTAGAAACCTGGCAGCTCATGCAGTCGCCAGAAATTTGCCGTAAAATCATCAGCATTTAAGTCTCATCTTAAAACTCATTTGTATACTCTAGCCTTTAAATAAATAGACCTCCTTTTTAGACCAGTTGATCTGCCGCTTCTTTTCTTTCTCCTATGTCCCCCCCTCCCTTGTGGAGGGGGTCCGGTCCGATGACCATGGATGAAGTACTGACTGTCCAGAGTCGAGACCCAGGATGGACCGCTCGTCGGGACCCAGGATGGACCGCTCGCCTGTATCGGTTGGGGACATCTCTACGCTGCTGATCCGCTTGAGATGGTTTCCTGTGGACGGGACTCTCGCTGCTGTCTTGGAGCCACTATGGATTGAACTTTCACAGTATCATGTTAGACCCGCTCGACATCCATTGCTTTCGGTCCCCTAGAGGGGGGGGGTTGCCCACATCTGAGGTCCTCTCCAAGGTTTCTCATAGTCAGCATTGTCACTGGCGTCCCACTGAATGTGAATTCTCCCTGCCCACTGGGTGTGAGTTTTCCTTGCCCTTTTGTGGGTTCTTCCGAGGATGTTGTAGTCGTAATGATTTGTGCAGTCCTTTGAGACATTTGTGATTTGGGGCTATATAAATAAACATTGATTGATTGATTGATTGATTGATCAGTGGTACCATTTTTCCCAATTACTGAAATGCACTGTAAACACAGGGAACGTGGATTTCATGATCAAGTCTGTCGCCAGAATTTTATGGTGAGAGACATGTCTGGACTGCAGGCGGGCCAGGAAAGTACCTGCACTCTTTTACTACGAAGCCACGCTGTTGCAACACGTGGTTTGGCATTGTTTTGCTGAAATAAGCAGGGGCGTCCATGATA
Organism: Nerophis ophidion; assembly: GCF_033978795.1. Taxonomy (NCBI): domain Eukaryota; kingdom Metazoa; phylum Chordata; class Actinopteri; order Syngnathiformes; family Syngnathidae; genus Nerophis; species Nerophis ophidion. The sequence continues at coordinate 5,704,046 of NC_084618.1, read as the reverse complement.
ACGTTGCTTGGATGACAACATATGTTGATCCAAAACCTGTATGGACCATTCAGGGTTAATGGTGCCTTCACAGATGTGTAAGTTACCCATGCCTTGGGCACTAATTCACCCCCATACCATCACAGATGCTGGCTTTTGAACTTTGCGCCTATTACAATCCGGATGTTAAATTTCCTCTTTGTTCCGGAGGACACCACGTCCACAGTTTCCAAATATAATTTGAAATGTGGACTCGTCAGACCACAGAAGACTTTTCCACTTTGCATCAGTCCATCTTAGATGAGCTTGGGCTGGGTGTTGTTGATAAATGGCTTTCGCTTTGCATAGTAGAGTTTTAACTTGCACTTACAGATGTAGCGACCAACTGTAGTTACTGACAGTGGTTTTATGAAGCGTTCCTTAGCCCATGTGGTGATATCCTTCACACATTGATGTCGGTTTTTGATGCAGTACCGCCTGAGGGGTCAAAGGTCCGTAATGTCATCGCTTACGTGCAGTGATTTCTCCAGATTTTCTGAACCTTTTGATGATTTTACGGACCGTAGATGGTAAAATCCCTAAATTCCTTGGAATAGCTCGTTGAGAAATGTTCTAAAACTGTTCGACAATTTGCTTACAAATTGGTGACCCTCGCCCCATCCTTGTTTGTGAATGACTTAGCATTTCATGGAAGCTGTTTTTATACCCAATTCAGACCAAGATGATATGTGTGGTTAAAGATCCAAGCCCTATATCTGTTTTTTAAGTCCTATTGTCCCATATCAAGCTACGCAAGAACCCTATTGGTTTTGAGTGAGGACCAAGACAAGATGATTAGTTAAGAGCTTTATTAGATCGGAATCTGTTTTTAACGTGGTTTGTGGAGCTGCCCCTGGTGTTGTGGTTATGGTCGTCATTTGTGTTCTGGAAGTAGTTTGACATGTACTTCGGTATCAAGGATTTTATGATCAAGTGTGTCGCCAGAATTTTATGGCAAAAAAACCCGAGGTACCGTTATATAATATAATATAAAAAGAACTTGTATAGCGCTTTTCTACCTTCAAGGTACTCAAAGCGCTTTGACACTACTTGCACATTTACCCATTCACACACACATTCACACACTGATGGAGGGAGCTGCCATGCAAGGTGCTAACCAGCACCCATCAGGAGCAAGGGTGAAGTGTCTTGCTCAGGACACGACGGACGTGACGAGGTTGGTTCTAGGTGGGATTTGAACCAGTGACCCTCGGGTGGCACACGGCCACTCTACGACTGCGCCACGCCGTTCTTCCAATGACGGAAAAAAAACAACAAAAAAACTGAAAGCTCAGTTACCAGAATTTATCATAAAAATGTTTTTAAAAAATAAAGACAACTTCAGATTGTTTTATTTGTTTAAAAATAGAACAGGCACATTCTGAAAATGTACAAATCATAAAGTTTTTTTTGTTTTTTTTTTACACTTACATATTGCGGTTAATAGTATTCTATCTTTATTTGTCGTTGTTTATATTTTCTGAATAAATGTGAGAATGTTCATCGGTCAACTTTTATCGGTTAATTTTCAATCTATCAAGATAAAAAAAATTTTTTATATCAAAATTAAAATAAAACGTATGTAGTTTGCTAGTTTTTCTCGACTGATGTACTAACATCATGTAACAAATATACAAAGAATTGCTATTGCGACATCCAGTGGACACATTTAGAACAGCAGTTTTTTTTTATTCCAAAACTGCAGGTTCATTTTTACACTTAGCAAAATCATCCCACGGGCCGGATAAAACCTGTTCGCAGGCCTGATCCGGCCCTCGGGCTGTACGTTTGAGACCCCGGATGTAGATGATCATATCTGCTGTGCAGTTTTACTTTAGAAAAGAGAAGTATTGGATAATTGGAATGCCCTCCCGGTAACAGTTCGAGATGCTACCTCAGTAGAAGCATTTAAGTCTCATCTTAAAACTCATCTGTATACTCTAGCCTTTAAATAGACCTCCCTTTTAGACCAGTTGATCTGCCGCTTCTTTTCTTTCTCCTATGTCCCCCCCTCCCTTGTGGAGGGGGTCCGGTCCGATGACCATGGATGAAGTACTGACTGTCCAGAGTCGAGACCCAGGATGGACCGCTCGTCGGGACCCAGGATGGACCGCTCGCCTGTATCGGTTGGGGACATCTCTACGCTGCTGATCCGCTTGAGATGGTTTCCTGTGGACGGGACTCTCGCTGCTGTCTTGGAGCCACTATGGATTGAACTTTCACAGTATCATGTTAGACCCGCTCGACATCCATTGCTTCCGGTCCCCTAGAGGGGGGGGGGGTTGCCCACATCTGAGGTCCTCTCCAAGGTTTCTCATAGTCAGCATTGTCACTGGCGTCCCACTGGATGTGAATTCTCCCTGCCCACTGGGTGTGAGTTTTCCTTGCCCTTTTGTGGGTTCTTTCGAGGATGTTGTAGTCGTAATGATTTGTGCAGTCCTTTGAGACATTTGTGATTTGGGGCTATATAAATAAACATTGATTGATTGATTGAATTCTCTTGTTGCCTTGCTTGTATTTGAATTTATTTAATGTTTGGGTAGAATTTTATCGAACAAAACCAGTTTTATTTTCAGTAATATAGAATTTGATCATAGACTCGGCCTCCAATGAATGGTGTGTTGCCCAAAATTCACAACCCTACTACAAACCCCGTTTCCATATGAGTTGGGAAATTGTGTTGGATGTAAATATAAACGGAATACAATGATTTGCAAATCCTTTTCAACCCATATTCAATTGAATGCACTACAAAGACAAGATAGTTGATGTTCAAAAATCATAAACTTTATTCTATTTTGCAAATAATAATTAACTTAGAATTTCATGGCTGCAACACATGCCAAAGTAGTTGGGAAAGGGCATGTTCACCACTGCGTTACATCACCTTTTCTTTTAACAACACTCAATAAACGTTTGGGAACTGGGGAAACTAATTGTTGAAGGTTTGAAAATGGAATTCTTTACCATTCTTGCTTGATGTATAAGTTGTTCAACAGCCCGGGGACTTGTTGTCGTATTTTACGCTTCATAATGCGCCACACATTTTCGATGGGAGACATGTCTGGACTGCAGGCGGGCCAGGAAAGTACCCGCACTCTTTTACTATGAAGCCACGATGTTGTAACAGGTGGCTTGGCATTGTTTTGCTGAAATAAGCAGGGGCGTCCATGATAACGTTGCTTGGATGACAACATATGTTGATCCAAAACCTGTATGGACCTTTCAGCATTAATGGTGCCTTTACAGATGTGTAAGTTACCCACTAATACACCCCCATACCATCACAGATGCTGGCTTTTGAACTTTGCGCCTATAACAATCCGGATGTTTAAGTTCCTCTTTGTTCCGGAGGACACCACGTCCACAGTTTCCCAATATAATTTGAAATGTGGACTCGTCAGACCACAGAAGACTTTTCCACTTTGCATCAGTCCATCTTAGATGAGCTCGGGCCCAGCCAAGCCGGCGGTATTAATTTGTGTTGTTGATAAATGGCTTTGGCTTTGCATAGTAGAGTTTTAACTTGCACTTACAGATGTAGCGACCAACTGTAGTTACTGACAGTGGTTTTATGAAGCGTTCCTTAGCCCATGTGGTGATATCCTTCACACACTGTCGGTTTTTGATGTTTTTTTTACCGCCTAAGGGATCAAAGGTCTGTAATGTCATCGCTTATGTGCAGTGATTTCTCCAGATTCCCTGAACCTTTGGATGATTTTACGGACCGTAGATGGTAAAATCCCCAAATTCCTTGGAATAGCTCGTTGAGAAATGTTGTTCTAAAACTGTTTTGCTTACAAATTGGTGACCCTCGCCTCATCCTTATTTGTGAATGACTTAGCATTTCATGGAAGCTGCTTTTTATACCCAATCATGGCACCCACCTGTTCCCAATTAGCCTGCACACCTGTGCGATGTTCCAAATAAGTGTTTGATGAGCATTCCTCAACTTTATCAGTATTTATTGCCACCTTTTCCAACTTCTTTGTCACGTGTTGCTGGCATCAAATTTCAAAGTTAATCATTATTTGCAAAAGAAAAATGTTTATCAGTTTGAACATCAAATATGTTGTCTTTGTAGCATATTCAACCGAATATGGGTTGAAAATGATTTGCAAATCATTGTATTCTGTTTATATTTACATCTAACACAATTTCCCAACTCATATGGAAACGGGGTTTGTAAGTAGGTAGATATAATTATTGAATATTATCAAAATCAAGGGTAAGATTAATAATTAAGTGTTATTTTTGGAGTGGGCCCCTTGTCCCTCTATCATGGAAGAAAGAAGAAGAACCCCAGCTATTCTGGAAGAGTAACTTGACACCTATTGATTTTCATGCATATTCAGACCAAGATGATATGTGTGGTTAAAGATCCAAGCCCTATATCTGTTTTTTAAGTCCTATTGTCCCAAATCAAGCTATGCAAGAACCCTATTGGTTTTGAGTGAGGACCAAGACAGGATGATTAGGTAGCTGGGTTCAAAGATCAAGTACGACCCTTCTCGCCGGTCCAAAGCAATAACGCCCGCTTCTGTTTGCTCTGTAATGAATATTATTTCGAGTCATTTCACCTGGGAAGTCCACAGGGGGTCCGAACAGGGGACAAATGTCTCTCTCCAGCTTGGCGTCAAAAAGCTCCAGCGTGATGGTGGCCGAGCCGTTAAAGAAGTTGCCTGTTCCCCGGGCGCAGATCATGGTCTTGGTCGCCCACTCTGTGGACATGGCGAAGCCCAATATTCCCACCGATATGGCCGTGGCCAGGGCACTGGAGGTGAAGTACAGGGTCTTGGACGTGGACGGCATGGCGGCGGCAGCGGGAGTCTCAAACAAATCTCCACTCCCCGGATCAGAACTTCCTCATCCCCAGGACATCTGACGTGTGTGTTGGACTTATCTGCCAGGGTGGAGTGTGACATGTTTGGTCGTAAAAATGGCAAAGCAGATACGGCCGTGACCTTTGATAAGACGGGTGGTTGTCATGGAAACAACACTGCCACATCAGGATGGGGTTCACGGAGAGAAACCAGAAGTGTGTGTTTGCGAGGCAATTATCAGGCACATGAAAGTCCAGGAAAATTCAATTCCACTGAGCAATCAGGTTAGTCTTTCCTGGACACGTCACACGCATCCATATTATGTCCATCTTAGTTCCCAAACCCCGCCTTGGATTCAAAGTCCACTTCAGAATGTGTCATAAAGCACAATAGGGATGAATGATTTACTTAAACCTGCAGTAGCTAACCTGAGGGCAATGAGACGCAAAGTTCCCTTTCATGCGCATGGCACAGTTTTTATATATAGTCTGTACCCACGGCAACCAGTACACAAAACCAGGGGTGCTCAAAACAGGAACTGAGGGAGTCAAAAAATACAAGAAACAGGAACCGGGCAACGGATCATGACATCAGACTTGCGATGAGGTGCCGACTTGTCCAGGGTGTAAAAATACAAACATATATCATTTCGGGCTCCAGTACTCTGGAATGCCCTCCCGGTAACAGTTCGAGATGCCACCTCAGTAGAAGCATTTAAGTCTCACCTTAAAACTCATTTGTATACTCTAGCCTTTAAATAGACTCCCTTTTTAGACCAGTTGATCTGCCGTTTCTTTTCTTTTTCTTCTATGTCCCACTCTCCTTTGTGGAGGAAGTCCGGTCCGATCCGGTGGCCATGTACTGCTCGCCTGTGTATCGGCTGGGGACATCTCTGCGCTGCTGATCCGCCTCCGCTTGGGATGGTTTCCTGCTGGCTCCGCTGTGAACGGGACTCTCGCTGCTGTGTTGGATCCATTATGGATTGAACTTTCACAGTATCATGTTAGACCCGCTCGACATCCATTGCTTTCCTCCTCTCCAAAGTTCTCATAGTCATCATTGTCACCGACGTCCCACTGGGTGTGAGTTTTCCTTGCCCTTATGTGGGCCTACCGAGGATGTGGTAGTGGTTTGTGCAGCCCTTTGAGACACTAGTGATTTAGGGCTATATAAGTAAACATTGATTGATTGATTGATTGATATACAGTCGTGGTCAAAAGTTGTAAAGAACATGATGTCATGGCTGTCTTGAGTTTCCAATAATTTCTACAACTTTTGTGATAGAGTGATTGGAGCACATATTGTTAGGTATTGTGGCCAAACAGCTCAATTTTTGTTTCATCTGACATCACATGGACAAAGATAAATCAAATCAAATCAACTTTATTTATAAAGCACATTTAAAATTTACCACAGGGGTGGCCAAAGTGCTGTACAATGGACAGTTTAAAACAGGGGTGCCCACACTTTTTCTGCAGGCGAGCTACTTTTCAATTGACCAACTCGAGGGGATCTACCTCATTTATATATATCATTTATATTTATTTATTTATGAAAGAGACATTTTTGTAAACAAATTAAATGTGTTTAATGATAATCAATCAATCAATCAATCAATGTTTACTTATATAGCCCTAAATCACTAGTGTCTCAAAGGGCTGCACAAACCACTACGACATCCTCGATAGGCCCACATAAGGGCAAGGAAAACTCACACCCAGTGGGACGTCGGTGACAATGATGACTATGAGAACCTTGGAGAGGAGGAAAGCAATGGATGTCGAGCGGGTCTAACATGATACTGTGAAAGTTCAATCCATAATGGATCCAACACAGCCGCAAGAGTCCAGTCCAAAGCGGATCCAACACAGCAGCGAGAGTCGCGTTCACAGCGGAGCCAGCAGGAAACCATCCCAAGCGGAGGCGGATCAGCAGCGCAGAGATGTCCCCAGCCGATACACAGGCAAGCAGTACATGGCCACCGGATCGGACCGGACCCCCTCCACAAGGGAGAGTGGGACATAGAAGAAAAAGAAAAGAAACGGCAGATCAACTGGTCTAAAAAGGGAGTCTATTTAAAGGCTAGAGTATACAAATGAGTTTTAAGGTGAGACTTAAATGCTTCTACTGAGGTGGCATCTCGAACTGTTACCGGGATGGACAGTTTGGACAATGGACAGTTTAAAACAGGGGTGCCCACACTTTTTCTGCAGGCGAGCTACTTTTCAATTGACCAACTCGAGGGGATCTACCTCATTTATATCTATCATTTATATTTATTTATTTATGAAAGAGACATTTTTGTAAACAAGTTAAATGTGTTTAATGATAATACAAGCATGTGTAACACATATAGATGTCTTTCTTTCACGAAGACAAGAATATAAGTTGGTGTATTACCTGATTCTGATGACTTGCATTGATTGGAATCAGACAGTAATGATGATAACGCCCACATTTTCAAATGGAGGCGAAAAAAAGTGGTCCTTTCTGTACAATACCACATGAAAGTGGTTGGTTTTTGGCATCTAATTCATCCAGCTTCCATACACTTTACAAGAAAAACATTGGCGGCAAATTCCGTAGCTTGCTTGATTGACATTCACGGCACCCGAGGGTCTTGTGAGATGACGCTGGCTGCTGCCAGTTCATTATTGTGAAAAAATGACAGAGAGGAAGGCGAGAAACACTTTTTATTTCAACAGACTTTTGCGCCGTCCCTTCCGTCAAAACTCTAAAGGCCGACTGCACATTTCCTATCTTCACAATAAAAGCCCTGCTTCATGCTGCTTGCGATAACAAAATAAGAGTCTCGGAAAGCTGGCGTGCACAAGTGATGTGCACGCCAGCTTTCTGAGGGATCGCTTGTGCACGCCAGTTTTCCGAGACTCCGCAAAGCCTTTGTTTGCGGTCAGACGTTTGTGGTAGTTAACCACAAGGTTAGCACACATATCAGGGGGAATTTTGGCCCACTCTTCTTTGCAGATCCTCTCGAGATCATTCAGGTTGGTGGGCGGTCGCTTGGCAACTCGGACCTTCAGCTCCCTCCATAGATTTTCAATAGGATTGAGGTCCGGAGACTGGCTGGGCCACTCCATGACCTTAATATGGTTCTTCTTGAGCCACTCCTTTGTTGCCTTTAATGTATGCTTTGGATCGTTGTCATGTTGGAAGACCCAACCACGGCCCATTTTCAGCTTCCTGGCAGAGGGGAGGAGGTTGTCCCTCAGGACTGCACGGTACATGGCTCCATCCATCTTCCCACTGATGCGGTGTAGTAGCCCTGTGCCCTTGGCAGAGAAACACGATCCATATATATATATACTGGAGAGGAGGCTACGCCGGATAGTCGAACCTCGGATTCAGGAGGAACAGTGTGGTTTTCGTCCTGGTCGTGGAACTGTGGACCAGCTCTATACTCTCGGCAGGGTCCTTGAGGGTGCATGGGAGTTTGCCCAACCAGTCTACATGTGCTTTGTGGACTTGGAGAAGGCATTCGACCGTGTCCCTCGGGAAGTCCTGTGGGGAGTGCTCAGAGAGTATGGGGTACCGGACTGTCTTATTGTGGCGGTCCGCTCCCTGTATGATCAGTGTCAGAGCTTGGTCCGCATTGCCGGCAGTAAGTCGGACACATTTCCAGTGAGGGTTGGACTCCGCCAAGGTTGCCCTTTGTCACCGATTCTGTTCATAACTTTTATGGACAGAATTTCTAGGCGCAGTCAAGGCATTGAGGGGTTCCGGTTTGGTGGCCGCGGGATTAGGTCTCTGCTTTTTGCAGACGATGTGGTCCTGTTGGCTTCATCTGGCCGGGATCTTCAGCTCTCACTGGATCGGTTCGCAGCCGAGTGTGAAGCGACCGGAATGAGAATCAGCACCTCCAAATCCGAGTCCATGATTCTCTCCCGGAAAAGGGTGGAGTGCCATCTCCGGGTTGGGGAGGAGACCCTTCCCCAAGTGGAGGAGTTCAAGTACCTAGGAGTCTTGTTCACGAGTGGGGGAAGAGTGGATCGTGAGATCGACAGGCGGATCGGTGCGGCGTCTTAAGTAATGCGGACGTTGTACCGATCTGTTGTGGTGAAGAAGGAGCTGAGCCGGAAGGCAAAGCTCTCAATTTACCGGTCGATCTACGTTCCCATCCTCACCTATGGTCATGAGCTTTGGGTCATGACCGAAAGGATAAGATCACGGGTACAAGCGGCCAAAATGAGTTTCCTCCGCCGTGTGGCGGGGCTCTCCCTTAGAGATAGGGTGAGAAGCTCTGCCATCCGGGAGGAACTCAAAGTAAAGCCGCTGCTCCTCCACACCGAGAGGAGCCAGATGAGGTGGTTTGGGCATTTGGTCAGGATGCCACCCGAACGCCTCCCGAGGGAGGTATTTAGGGCACGTCCAACCGGTAGGAGGCCACGGGGAAGACCCAGGACACGTTGGGAAGACTATGTCTCCCGGCTGGCCTGGGAACGCCTCGGGATCCCCCGGGAAGAGCTAGACGAAGTGGCTGGGGAGAGGGAAGTCTGGGCTTCCCTGCTTAGGCTGCTGCCCCCGCGACCCGACCTCGGATAAGCGGAAGAAGACGTAATATCGCTAAAATTCGCTCCATTCTGTCCACTAAAGACGCTGAGATCATTATCCATGCGTTTGTTACGTCTCGCCTCGACTACTGTAACGTATTATTTTCGGGTCTCCCCATGTCTAGCATTAAAAGATTACAGTTGGTACAAAATGACGCTGCTAGACTTTTGACAAGAACAAGAAAGTTTGATCACATTACGCCTGTACTGTATATACCTTTATATACATATATACCTACATATATACCTGTACTGGCTCACCTGCACTGACTTCCTGTGCACTTAAGATGTGACTTTAAGGTTTTACTACTTACGTATAAAATACTACACGGTCTAGCTCCATCCTATCTTGCCGATTGTATTGTACCATATGTCCCGGCAAGAAATCTGCCTTCAAAGGACTCCGGCTTGTTAGTGATTCCCAAAGTCCAAAAAAAGTCTGCGGGCTATAGAGCGTTTTCCGTTCGGGCTCCAGTACTCTGGAATGCCCTCCCGGTAACAGTTCGAGATGCCACCTCAGTAGAAGTATTTAAGTCTCACCTTAAAACTCATTTGTATACGCTAGCCTTTAAATAGACTCCCTTTTTAGACCAGTTGATCTGCTGTTTCTTTTCTTTTTCTTCTATGTCCCACTCTCCCCTGTGGAGGGGGTCCGGTCCGATCCGGTGGCCATGTACTGCTTGCCTGTGTATCGGCTGGGGACATCTCTGCGCTGCTGATCCGCCTCCGCTTGGGATGGTTTCCTGCTGGCTCCGCTGTGAACGGGACTCTCGCTGCTGTGTTGGATCCGCTTTGGACTGGACTCTCGCGACTGTGTTGGATCCATTGTGGATTGAACTTTCACAGTATCATGTTAGACCCGCTCGACATCCATTGCTTTCCTCCTCTCCAAGGTTCTCATAGTCATCATTGTCACCGACGTCCCACTGGGTGTGAGTTTTCCTTGCCCTTATGTGGGCCTACCGAGGATGTCGTGGTGGTTTGTGCAGCCCTTTGAGACATTAGTGATTTAGGGCTATATAAGTAAACATTGATTGATTGATTGATTGATTGATGGATGGATATATATATATATATATTTTTTTTTTTTTGTGTTAACAATATTTAGATTCAAGAGCTACTTTAAAATAAATATGTATAACCTTTTGAACGTAATAGCGCTCACTTTTTGATTGAGAGTCCCGCCAAGAAAGAGCAGCAAGGCTGCAGTACACTCAGTGACCGCAGTGTGTCGCTGTTTGCCTCCGTGCCAAAAAGCGCGGTACGGCAGCATGGCGGGCGGCTTGTGTTCGCTGGAGTAAACACTGGCTCCTCCTTCCCGGTGTGACAGGCGGACACACCGAAACGCTCGCCTCGCCTTTTTTTTTTTTTCCAACCCTCTCCCCCTCTCGCTCTCCTTCTCCGACTACGAGACATATTAGCTCTGCTCTGCGGGTCCACATGTTGAAACCGCCCAGGTGAGTTCATGTGTTCGCCGGCTAGCTTCCCGGTCGCCACGGAGTGTTTTGCTAACTGTTTAGCTTGTTTTGTTTTTTCGAATGTTTGGTGTCATTTGATGTCACACCTGTCCGTTACCATTAAAGCTAAGAAATGTGACATATTGTATCAACTATTGGTTTATAACCACTGTTATTCCCCCCTTCCGCCATCGAACCTACACTGACCCGGTCAGTCAGTGTGGATCCACTCCCACGCTCCATCAAGTCCACGGTCTAACTGTCGGTTTTGCCATTATTTAGCTTTTTATTACAACTGCAAGTGTTCAAAGCCCTTCTGAAATGCGATTTTCTTATTCAAACGGGGATAGCAGGTCCATTCTATGTGTCATACTTGATCATTTTGCGATATTGCCATCGACGATAAAGTTCGCAACTTTTGGTCGCTAATAAAAAAGCCTTGCCTGTACCGGAAGTAGCAGACGATGTGCGTGACGTCACGGGTTGTGGAGCTCCTCACATCCTCACATTGTTTACAATCATGGCCACCTGCAACGAGAGCGATTCGGACCGAGAAAGCGACGATTTCCCCATTAATTTGAGCGAGGTTGAAAGATTCGTGGATGAGGAAAGTTAGAGTGAAGCACTAGGGCAAGTGAAGTGAAGTGAATTATATTTATATAGCGCTTTTCTCTAGTGACTCAAAGTGCTTTACATAGTGAAACCCAATATCTAAGTTACATTTAAACCAGTGTGGGTGGCACTGGGAGCAGGTGGGTAAAGTGTCTTGCCCAAGGACACAACAGCAGTGACTAGGATGGCAGAAGCGGGAATCGAACCTGCAACCCTCAAGTTGCTGGCACGGCCACTCTACCAACCGAGCTATGCCGCTATGCCGCAAGGGTAGGGAACACATGGCTCTCGAGCCAGATGTGGCTCTTTTGATGACTGCATCTGGCTCTCTGGTAAATCTTAGCTGACATTGCCTATTACGATAAGTAACTCCGCTGGTGGCCCTGCGATGAGGTGGCGACTTGTCCAGGGTGTACCCCGCCTTCCGCCCAATTGTAGCTGAGATAGGCGCCAGCGCCCCCCGTGACCCTGAAAGGGAATAAGCGGTAGAAAATGGATGGATGGATGGAACTCCGCTGGTAATCACAGTGTTAAAAAATAATGTTCAAAATTTAAACCTTCTCAGGCATTTTCTGCCGCACCTGTTCGAGGAGTCGCATAATGGTAGGAAGTATTTTATTTATTATTGGTTAGCTTCAAAAGAACAATGTCATTTAAAATACTTATTGAACTCTAAAAATGTTGGTCTTACTTAAAAATGCACGCATTTAGTTGTATTCAGTGTTAACAAATATGATGTGGCTCTCACGGGAATACATTTTCAAATATTTTTGGCTTCCATGGCTCTCTCAGCCAAAAAGGGGGGGAAAAAAAGGCGAGTGCAGTGGGAGCAATTCAGATGTTATTAGACACATTTACTAGGATAATTCTGGAAAATCCCTTATCTGCTTATTGTGTTACTAGTGTTTTAGTGAGATTATAAAGTCATACCTGAAAGTCAGAGGGCTGCGGTGACCGCCAGTGTCTCTGAGAAAAGCCAATGGAGGAGCCAAGATCACAGTTGCTGCAGGAGGACGCTAACTCCGCACAAGTCTCCAGTAAGAGCTGACTTAATATCACAATTTTCTCATCCAAAAACTTTCTGGTTGACATGTGGTAGAGAAATGTGTTCGCTAAAGCTTCACAACAAACAAAGAAACACCGGCTGTTTTTCGGTTGCTAAAGGCAGCTGAAATCCACCGCTTTCCACCAACAGCATTCTTCTTTGACGTCTCCATTATTAATTGAACAAATTGCGTCATCATTACGCGACGTTTTCAACAAGAAACTCAGAGGAAAATTTAAAATTGCAATTTAGTAAACTGAAAAGGCTGTGTTGGCATGTGTTGGAATGTTAATATTTCATCATTGATATATAAACAGACTGTGTGGTCGGTAGTAGTGGCTTTCAGTAGGCCTTTAAAGTTATCGTTCATGTTTTGCCTTGGCGTTGCTGGTTTTATGGTGGCTGTCAAATCCTGAATGATCAGAAGTCAGGCATCAGCATCCTTGACAGTGTGCAGTCCAGCAGGGGTTGTCAACGTGGTTTGCATTGAGGGCCACACTGCTCTCTGAGGGCCGCTTGTTCCAGTGACTCGATATGGTTTTAATGCAGGCCTGGGCAATTATTTTGACTCCGAGTGCCACATTTAGAGGACAAAAATGTGTCTGAGGGCCGGTATATCTGCAAAACCCTGTTTCCATATGAGTTGGGAAATTGTGTTAGATGTAAATATAAACGGAATACAATGATTTGCAAATCCTTTTCAACCCATATTCAGTCGAATGCTCTACAAAAACAAGATATTTGATGTTCAAACTCATTAACTGTATTTATTTTTTTGCAAATAATAATTAACTTAGAATTTCCTGGCTGCAACATTTGCTAAAGTAGTTGGGAAAGGGCATGTTCACCACTGTTAGATCACCTTTTATTTTAACAACACTCAATAAATATTTGGGAACTGAGGAAACTAATTGTTGAAGCTTTGAAAGTGGAATTCTTTCCCATTTTTGTTTTATGTAGAGCTTCAGTCGTTCAACAGTCCGGGGTCTCCGTTGTCGTATTTTACGCTTCATAATGCGCCACACATTTTCGATGGGAGACAGGCCTGAACTGCAGGCGGGCCAGGAAAGTACTCGCACTCTTTTTTTTTACGAAGCCACGCTGTTGTAACACGTGCTGAATGTGTCTTGCTGAAATAAGCAGGGGCGTCCATGAAAAAGACAACGCTTAAATGGCAGCATATGTTGTTGCAAAACCTGTATGTACCTTTCAGCATTAATGGTGCCTTCACAGATGTGTAAGTTACCCATGCCTTGGGCACTAATGCACCCCCATACCATCACAGATGCTGGCTTTGGAACTTTGCGTCGATAACAGTCTGGATGGTTCGCTTCCCCTTTGGTCTTGATTACACGATGTCGAATATTTTCAAAAACAATTCGAAATGTGGACTCGTCAGACCATAGAACACTTTTCCACTTTGCATCAGTCCATCTTAGATGATCTGGGGCCCAGAGAAGCCGGCGGCGTTTCTGGATGTTGTTGATAAATGGCTTTCGCTTTGCATAGAAGAGCTTTAACTTGCACTTACAGATGTAGCGACCAACTGTATTTAGTGACGGTGGTTTTCTAAAGTGCTCCTTTTTGATTCAGTGCCATCTAAGGGATTGAAGGTCACAGTCGTTCAATGTTGGTTTCCGGCCATGCCGCTTACGTGGAGTGATTTCTCCAGATTCTTTGAACCTTTTGATGATATAATGGACCGTATATGTTGAAATCCCTAAATATCTTGAAATTGCACTCTGAGAAAAATTGTTCTTAAACTGTTTGACTAGTTGCTCACGCAGTTGTGGATAAAGGGGGTGTACCTCGGAAGACTGAGCATTTTTTGGGAAGCTGTTTTTATACCCAATCATGGCACCCACTTGTTCCCAATTAGCCTGCACATCTGTGTGATGTTCCAAATAAGTGTTTGATGAGCATTCCTCAACTTTATCAGTATTTATTGCCACCTTTCCCAACTTCTTTGTCACGTGTTGCTGGCATCAAATTCTAAAGTTAATGATTATTTGCAAAAAAAAAAGTTTATCAGTTTGAACATCAAATATGTTGTCTTTGTAGCATATTCAACTGAATATGGGTTGAAAATGAATCATTGTATTCCGTTTATATTTACATCGAACACAATTTCCCAACTCATATGGAAACGGGGTTTGCATTTTTTATGAACGCTAATACAAAACCTCACAATAGTTTCTGATTGAATGCTAAAAACTGTATTTACAGACCGCCTTAAAAAACTAAATGGAATTTTACATTTTTCTACGAAGGATAAAACACTGAATATTGACAAAATATGGGTTCAATTCCAGGCTGAGGATCTTTCTGTGTGGAGTTTGCATGTTCTCCCCGTGAATGCGTGGGTTCCCTCCGGGTACTCCGGCTTCCTCCCACTTCCAAAGACATGCACCTGGGGATAGGTTGATTGGCAACACTAAATTGGCCCTAGTGTGTGAATGTGAGTGTGAATGTTTTCTGTCTATCTGTGTTGGCCCTGCGATGAGGTGGCGACTTGTCCAGGGTGTACCCCGCCTTCCGCCCGATTGTAGCTGAGATAGGCGCCGGCGCCCCCCGCGGCCCCGAAAGGGAATAAGCGGTAGAAATGGATGGATGGATGAACGTCACACCCCCTTTCGATCGACACATTTTACAATCCAGTGAAACGCAACAAAAATGCAACAAAAAGTGAAATATGAACCCGAAGGGTACAAAATAAACCCACCTACAATCTGATATATCTGATACATCACTAAGCTTTAGAACTTTGTTGTGAAAATCTCCTTCCGCGTCTGTGGAAACGCTCCCCACCCACACTACTTGGTGCCTCGTCTGAGCTGTGGTGACCGACATTACCATAGTAACTAATTAGATGACCATAGTAACTAATTAGATTACCATAGTAACTGGTATATCATCAATATGCACAAATTCCAACCATTGAAATACTTAGTATAGTTCAAGACTTACGATCGTTGGAAAACATCAAAGCACATCATAATGCCAGCTACACTTTCCATCTTAAAGATCTATAAAAATTAGTTGGGAATATCCTGCGGACCAGATTGAAAAGCTTAACGGGCCGCACGTGGCCCCCGGGCCTTAATTTGTCCAGGTCTGGTTTAATGCATAATCTCCTCTTGGTGGTATTACACAATTCCCAGTGCATTTGACTATTATGTTTCAATAACGTAGAGTCACTATCAGAAGTTTACATACACCTGTAAAGAACATAATGTCATGGCTGTCTTGAGTTTCCAATAATTTGAGTTTGAGTTTATTTGGAACATGCAAGCATACAACATGATACATCACAATTTCTAGTTTCTCTTTTCAACATGTTTGAAAAGGAGTAAGAAGAAGCAGAGTTGATTTAATCCTACCCCTTTTCTTTTACGTAACAGTTGCTAAAACTTTTGTTCACTTCCTGTTCTCAATTTATTCACAATATACTCCATAAGTAATCCCAATAAAAATAAATAATAATTGGTGAAGTAAGTTATGTTTCATATGATGAGATAAGTAAGATTATTTTAAAAATGAATGAATGGATGAAATACATTCAGAATGTTAATCATAGTTCTTCTTTGTACTTTGTAAACACTTTTTAAGTCTGAAGAGTTTCTTGATGCGGATCATATTAGTACATTGTTTGATTGCTTTGCTTAATCCATTCCATAATTTCATTCCACATACAGATATACTGAAGGTCTTAAGTGTTGTACGTGCGTACAAATATTTTAAATTACATTTTTCTCTAAGATTATATTTCTCCTCTTTTTTTTTTTGAGAAGAATTGTTGTATATTCTTGGGTAGCAGGTTATAGTTTGCTTTGTGTATAATTTTAGCTGTTTGCCACTTCACTATGTTGTGGAATTTCAGTATCTTTGATTCAATAAATAAAGGTATGTTCTCTACATCCAACATTAGGTATTATTCTAACTGAAAAGTTTGTGGTGGAATTTTTGACCACTCATCTTGACAACATTTCTACAACTCTTATTTTTTTTGTGATAGAGTGATTGGAGCACATACTTGTTGGTCACCAGAAACTTTCATGAAGTTTGGTTCATTTACGAATTTATTACGGGTCTACTAAAAATGTGACCACATCTACTGGGTCAAAACTATAAATAGAGAATAGAATAAAATAGAATGGACTTTAAGGTTTTACTACTTACGTATAAAATACTACACGGTCTAGCTCCATCCTATCTTGCCGATTGTATTGTACCATATGTCCCGGCAAGAAATCTGCGTTCAAAGGACTCCGGCTTGTTAGTGATTCCCAAAGCCCAAAAAAAGTCTGCGGGCTATAGAGCGTTTTCCGTTCGGGCTCCAGTACTCTGGAATGCCCTCCCGGTAACAGTTTGAGATGCCACCTCAGTAGAAGCATTTAAGTCTCACCTTAAAACTCATTTGTATACTCTAGCCTTTAAATAGACTCCCTTTTTAGACCAGTTGATCTGCCGTTTCTTTTCTTTTTCTTCTATGTCCCACTCTCCCTTGTGGAGGGGGTCCGGTCCGATCCGGTGGCCATGTACTGCTTGCCTGTGTATCGGCTGGGGACATCTCTGCGCTGCTGATCCGCCTCCGCTTGGGATGGTTTCCTACTGGCTCCGCTGTGAACGGGACTCTCGCCGCTGTGTTGGATCCGCTTTGGACTGGACTCTCGCGACTGTTTTGGATCCATTGTGGATTGAACTTTCACAGTATCATGTTAGACCCGCTCGACATCCATTGCTTTCCTCCTCTCCAAGGTTCTCATAGTCATTATTGTCACCGATGTCCCACTGGGTGTGAGTTTTCCTTGCCCTTATGTGGGCCTACCGAGGATGTCGTGGTGGTTTGTGCAGCCCTTTGAGACACTAGTGATTTAGGGCTATATAAGTAAACATTGATTGATTGATATTGTCATTATACTTGCATATAACGAGATTAAGGACTCCAACTTAAAGGCCTACTAAAATTAGATTTTCTTATTTAAACGGGGATAGCAGGTCCATTCTATGTGTCATACTTGATCATTTCGCGATATCGCCATATTTTTCCTGAAAGGATTTAGTAGAGAACATCCACGATAAAGTTCGCAACTTTTGGTCGCTAATAAAAAAGCCTTGCCTGTACCGGAAGTCGCAGACGATGACGTCACAAGGGTGAGGGCTCCTCACGTCCTCACATTGTTCATAATGGGAGCCTCCAGCAGCAAGAGCTATTCGGACCGAGAATACGACAATTTCCCCATTAATTTGAGCGAGGATGAAAGATTCGTAGATTATGATATTGATAGCGAAGAACTAGAAAAAAAAAAGGCGATTGCATTGGGACTGATTCAGATGTTTTTAGACCCATTTACTAGGATAATGCTGGGAAATCCTTTATCTTTCTATTGTGTTGCTAGTGTTTTAGTGAGATGAAATTGTCCCTGATAGTCGGAAGGGTGTGTCCACAGGTGTCTTGAGGCCAGTCTCTGAGGGAAGTCGACGGCAGCTAAATGGACGGCGCAAGCTCAGTTGATCTCCCGTAACAGGCGACTTTTTACCACAATTTTCTCACCGAAACCTGCCGGTTGACAAGTGGTCGGGAACCATGTTCGCTTGACCGCTCTGATCCATAGTAAAACTTCACCTACGGGAATTTTAAAGAAGGAAACACCATGTGTTTGTGTGGCTAAAGGCTAAAAGCTTCCCACCTCCATCTTTCTACTTTGACTTCTCCATTATTAATTGAACAAATTGCAAAAGATTCAGCAACACAGATGTCCAGAATACTGTTTAATTGCGCGATGAAAAGAGACTACTTTTAGCCGCAATTGGTGCTGTGCTAATATGTCCTCCACAGTCCGCGACGTTTTCAACAAGAAACTCCGCGGGAAATTTGACATTGTTATTTAGTAAACTAAACCGGCCGTATTGGCATGTGTTGCAATGTTAATATTTCATCATGGATATATAAACTATCAGACTGCGTGGTCGGTAGTAGTGGCTTTCAGTAGGCCTTTAAGGTGCGGTAGTGGGAACAAAGATGGGGTAAAAATAAATTACACAAGAGGTAATAAAGAGAAAAACTAACAATTGAAATAAACAGACTACTATCCAGTAAAAATAATAAGCAATCCTGTACAATATACAAAACACTATAGAAATACAAAATACTGTACAATATACAAAACAAAACGAGAGTACTGGAGTACTAAAGTAATGACAATCAGTGCCGGACGTATTGCACTCGAAGGGTAATATTGCACAGTAGGGTGTTTGGGTAGGATTGTACAGGGGTGAATTATTATAAGTTATAGTTCAAGATGGTGACAGCTCTGGGAAAGAAGCTGTCTCTGAGCCTGTTTGTTCTGGCTTTGATGCACCTGTAGCAGGTTTGTAGCAGGTCGAACAGGTGGAAGCTAGCAATGTTACAAATACAGCAATGTTAATGTTTCACTGCAATAAAGCACTTTTGGTAGCCATCCACAAGCTTCTAGCAAGCTTCTGGTTGAATTTGTGACCGCTCCTCTTGACAAAATTGTTGCAGTTTAGCTAAATGTGTTGGTTTTCTGACACGGACTTGTTTCTTCGGCATTGTCCACGCGTTTAAGTCAGGGCTTTGAGAAGGCCAGTCTAAAACCTTGTTGTGTTGAGGGGTTTTTCGCACTTATTCGGAACATCGCAAATGTGAACAAGCTAATTGGGAAGAGGTGGGTGCCATGATTGGGTATAAACGCAGCTTCCGCGAAATGCTTAATCATTCACAAACAAATATGGGGTGAGGGTCACCACTTTCTGAACGAATACGTGAGCAAATAGTCGAACAGTTTGAGAACAAAATTTGTCAAAGAGCTATTGCAAGGAATTTAGGGATTTCATCATCTTCGGTTCGTAATATCATCAAAAGGTTCAGAGAATCTGGAGAAACCACTGCACGAGAGCGTTGATGTTACGGACCTTCGATCTCCTGCATCAAAAAGCGACGTCAGCGTGTAAAGGATATCACCACATGGGCTCAGGAACACTTCAGAAAACCACTGTCAGTAACTGCAGTTGGTCGCTACATCTGTAAGTGCAAGTTAAAACTCTACTATGCAAAGCGAAAGCCATTTATTAAACAAAACCTAGAAATGCAGGCGGCTTCGCTGGGCCTGAGCTCATCTAACATGGACTGATGCAAAGTGGAAAAGTGTTCTGTGGTCTGACCAGTCCACATTTCGAATTGTTTTTGGAAACTATGGATGTCCATAGTTTTGATCCCCCAGGGATCAGTAAAGTACTTTCTATTCTATTCTATTCTATTCAATGTCGTGTCCACCGGAACAAAGAGGAAAAGAACCAACCGGATTGTTATGGACGCAAAGTTCAAAGGCCAGCATCTGTGATGGTATGGGGGTGTATTAGTGCCCAAGGCATGGAAGTGAATTTGTGAATTATATTTATATAGCGCTTTTCTCTAGTGACTCAGAGCGCTTTACATAGTGAAACCCAATATTTATGTTACATTTAAACCAGTGTGGGAAGCACTGGGAGCAGGTGGGTAAAGTGTCTCGCTCAAGGGCACAACGGCAGTGACTAGGATGGTGAAAGCGGGAATCGAACCTGCAACCCGCGCTGGCACGGCCACTCTACCAACCGAGCTATACCGCTTCACAGATGTAACTTACACATCTGTGAAGGCACCATTCATGCTGAAAGGTACATACAGATTTTGGAGCAACATATGTTGCCATCCAAGCAACGCTATCAAGTGCGCCCCTGCTTATTTCACCAAGACAATGCCAAGCCATGTGTTACAACAGCGTGGCTTCATACTAAAAGAGTGCGGGTACTGGACTGGCCTGCTTATAGTCCAGAACGGTCTCCCATTGAAAATGTGTGGCGCAATATAAAGCCTTAAATACCACAACGGAGACCCAGGACTGTCGAACAACTTAAGCTGTACATCAAGCAAGAATGGGAAAGAATTCCACCTTTTAAAAGTAAAAAAAAAATGGATTCTTCAGTTTCCAAATGTTTACTGAGTGTTGTTAAAAGGAAAGGCCATGTAACACAGTGGTAAAAATGCCCCTTTCCCAACTTTTTTGCAGTTTTTTGCTGCTGTTAAATTCTAAGTTAATGATTATTTGTAGGGATGCACCGAAATGAAAATTTGTGGCCGAAGCCGAAGCTGAATAAAATTTAAACGCTTGGCCGAAGGCCGAATACCGAATAATGAATGCAGTTTTTCACATTTTTTTTTATATTGCATAAATAGCCTAGAATAAATATTTAGACATGTTTTTCAAATGGTCCTGTGATGAGGTGGCGACTTGTCCAGGGTGTACCCTGCCTTCCGCCCGATTGTAGCTGAGATAGGCGCCAGCGCCCCCCGCGACCCCGAAAGGGAATAAGCGGTAGAAAAGGGATGGATGGATGGATGGATGGATGTTTTTCAAATAAAGTATTTTTTTTATTGAATATTGACATTTTTTTAATATTCCAGTAGCCTTTGCTTTTCAAAAAAAAAGCACAAAGTTTTTCATTTATATTAGGCCTTCAAACAAAAAATGCATTTAAAAAAAAATAAAGTGCATTAAAGTGGATAAACCCACAACAAATGAATTATTGTCCTTTTGGCAAAAGTCTGCTTAGCCACAGTAGATATGCTAATAATGTAAACAGAAGGCTCAAGTAAATCTCAATTAAGTGTGTGCTTGTAACCTCATACACTTATACAGGTAGCCTACACAACAGGCTAATAATGTAAACAGAGGACCCACTAAATCTCAATAAAGTGTGTGCTTGTAACCTCATACACTTATACAGGTACACAACATATCCCAACGTCACCGCGTCACTGCACGTTGGTTGATTGCGTCACCGCGTCAAAAAATTGCGTCACACGCCACTATTCGGCCTTGTTTTTAACTCAATCCACCGAAGGCCGAATGTGGCTTTTTTTGCCATATTCGGCCGAATATATTCGGTTACCGATTAATCGGTGCATCCCTAATTATTTGCCCAAAAAAATTAGGTTTCACAGTTCGAACATTAAGTATTTTATCTTTGCAGTCTATTCATTTGAATATAAGTTGAAAATTATTTGCAAATCATTGTATTTTATTTATCATTTACACAGCGTGCCAACGTCACTGGTTTTAGGTTTTGTACATGGGGATTGTGAACGATAGGCAAAATTCCAGCAAAGTGTAGTTCCCCTTGAAACACTGTCACCCTATTGTCATGTTCATTCTGTTATTTTAAAAATAACTCCACCCTCTAGCTCCCGTCGACTTCCCTATCTTTATCGCTGATGCTTCTTCTTCTCTTGTTCTTCTGGGAATTGTGTCCAAGCTGTATGGGAAGAATGGCAGAAGATAATGAGGTGCCATAAACTAAACAAAGAGTCAGAGACAATAGCAATGTTTCTCGTTTTCTCCGATTTTGAATATTTTTTGCTGGTTTTGCGGGGGAAGGTTGTTGCGAGATGGCGTATAAAGAGATGCATCAAAAATGCACTGTTTTGTTAGAACAGTGTGGGGTTTTTTTTGTGTTGTGGTTGTAGTGGTGTTGAGTGCATATTGCTTTCCTTCTTCTTTCTAGCTGAAGTTGGATGTGTGAGAAGGCAAACTGACACGTGTGAGAGGCTGAGCGACAATTAATGAGACGTAAAAGTGTGGCCTCGAACCTCGAATTGGCCTTTTGTTGTTGTTTCTTCGCCGCATCCGCCGTCAAGTTCAATTAATGGAGACACTTTTCTCCCGTGGCGGCTGAGGAAAACGGCCGGCTGGAGTAATCAAAGTCAAAAATCTAAACTGCATCCACCCCGGCCCGTGCATGCTAAAGCACGTCGGGCCTGTGCCGTGTCGCAAGTTACCACAAGCTTGCGTGTGCGGCGCTTGCATCTGATAAGCCGCAGAATTTGAAGCAGGGGTGTCAAACTCATTTTGGATCGGGGCCACATGGAGAAAAATCTACTCCCAAGTGGGCCGGACTGGTGAAATCCCTGCACGATAACTTAAAAATAAAGAAACCTTCAGATTGTTTTCTGTGTTTAAAAATAGAAGAAGCACATTCTGAAAATGTGCAAATCATGATGTTGTTGTTTTTAGTGGTGGTGTATAATGGAGCCCGGAGTAGCATGGGATTGTGGGTATTTGTCATGTTGCATTTATTTATAATGTGTTACAGTGCGGATGTTCTCCCAAAATGTGTTTGTCATTCTTGTTTGGTGTGGGTTCACAGTGTGGCGCATATTAGTAAGATTGCTAAAGTTGTTTATATCACAACCCTCAGTGTAACCTGTATGGCTGTATGCAGTCGCTTGTGCTGCACACTAAATGTGGCCGGCCGGCACTCAGATAGCATAATATTAAAGCGGGCGCTACGACATGGTCGAGAGGACGTTTAAGGCATTGCCGGCACGGCCTCAATATTGTTGTGTAGGTGAAAATCTGAGAATGTTATCCTGGGGAGATTTCTGGGAGAGGGAATGACATTTATAAAACCCATCCATCCATTTTCTACCGCTTATTCACTTTTTTGGGGTCGCGGGGGCGCTGGCGCCTATCTCAGCTACAATCGGGCGGAAGGCGAGGTAGACCCTGGACAAGTCGCCACCTCATCGCAGGGCCAACACAGATAGACAGACAACATTCACACTCACATTCACACACTAGGGCCAATTTAGTGTTGCCAATCAACCTATCCCCAGGTGCATGTCTTTGGAAGTGGGAGGGGCCTATCCCCGGGTGCATGTCTTTGGAAGTGGGAGGAAGCCGGAGTACCCGGAGGGAACCCACGCATTCACGGGGAGAACAAGCAAACTCCACATAGAAAGATCCCGAGCCTGGATTTGAACCCAGGACTGCAGGACCTTCGTATTGTGAGGCAGACGCACTAAGCCTATTTAGAAAACCTCCCATTAAAATAGGGAGGTCGGCAATTATGCGGCTGAGCCACATCAGAGTGATCCAAGAGCCGCAAGCGGCTCCAGAGCCGCGGGTTGCCGACCCCTGATCTACAGAGATACAAAGAATTCATCCAGTAGACACAAGTAGAGGAGATGTTTCTTTCATTCCAAAATTTCAGGTTAATTTGTATACTTAGCAAACTAATGCTTGCATGTTCGAAATAAACTCAAACTCATCTCAACTCATCCCGCGGGCCGGATCAAACCTGATCCGGCCCGCGGGCCGTACGTTTGACACCCCTGATCTAAAGCTTCCGTTTTTAAATGCTTGCTTATTACGTGAACACTTAGAAAGCGCCGTTGCAGGGGATCGGGATGATGATGATGACAATGGGATGTGGAATGGAGGTGTCAAACTGGGAGCAAGCAAACACGCGTAAAAGGTGTGTCACTTCCTGCCTGGAGGCATACTTGCCAACCTTGAGACCTCCGAATTGGGGAGCTGGGGGTGGGGGAGTTTGATTGATTGATTGATTGATTGATACTTTTATTAGTAGATTGCACAGTACAGTACATATTCCGTACAATTGACCACTAAATGGTAACACCCGAATAAGTTTGTCAACTTGTTTAAGTCGGGGTCCACGTTAATCAATTCATGGTACAAATATATACTATCAACATAATACAGTCATCACACAAGTTAATCATCATAGTATGTACATTGAATTATTTACATTATTTACAATCCGGGGGGTGGGATGAGGAGCTTTGGTTGATATCAGAACTTCAGTCATCAACAATTGCATCAACAGAGAAATGTGGACATTGAAACAGTGTAGGTCTTATTTAGTAGGATATGTACAGCCAGCAGAGAACATAGTGAGTTCACATAGCATAAGAACAAGTATATACATTAGAAGTACATTTGATAGATAGATAGATAGTACTTTATTTATTCCGTCAGGAGAGTTCCTTCAGGAAAATTACAATTTTCAGCACAATCCCATTTAAGATCAGACAAACATTACAGGGAGACAGAACAGGATCGCTGACGGGTCTGCCGGCTTCCAGCGCCCCTTACAAAAAAGATGACATACAGGTAAACAAGAGTTGTTCATAATCCGGGGAGATGGGATGTGAATGGAGGAGGGTATTAGTAAAGTGTTGAAGTTGCCTGGAGTTGTTGTTTTAGAGCGGTTTTGAAGGAATATAGAGATGCACTTACTTTTATACCTGTTGGGAGTGCATTCCACATTGATGTGGCATAGAAAGAGAATGAGTTAAGACCTTTGTTAGATCGGAATCTGGGTTTAACGTGGTTTGTGGTTTAGGTGCAGGCAGCATACGCCCCCCTTCGAGTTGTCCTGAATGAAATCAAATTCTTTTTTTCCACTCATTTTGGAACTTGCAAGCGTACTTCTTCTTAAATGGGTTATACTTGTACTATTTGGGGATGGCGTGGCGCGGTCGGGAGAGTGGCTGTGCCAGCAAGCTGGGGGCTCCTGGTTCAATGCCCACCTTCTACTAACCTTGTCACGTCTTTTGTGTCCTCGAGCAAGACACTTCACCCTTGCTTCTGATGGGTGGTGGTTAGGGCCTTGCATGGCAGCTCCTGCCATCAGTGTGTAAATGTATGTGTGAATGGGTGAATGTGAAAATAGTGTCAAAGCACTTTGCGTACCTTGAAGGTAGAAAAGCGCTATACAAGTATAACCCATTTTACCATTCTTCTTATTCGTCGTCGCCATGTCTTCGTTCTTCTGCTTCGTCTCCTTCTTGTTGTGTGGGCAGTTGTGCACTGAGCTCCAAAAGCCGTAGGTGTTATTGTAGCGTCCCGGACGAGTTAGTGTTGCAAGGGGTTCCGGGTATTTATTCTGTTGTGTTACGGTGCGGATGTTCTCCCGAAATGTGCTTGTCATTCTTGTTTGGTGCGGGTTGACAGTGTGGCGCATATTTGTAACGGTGTTGAAGTTGTTTATACATGTATGGCTGTTGACAAGGTATGCGTTGCATTCACTTGTGTCTGTGAGTGTGTGTGTGTGTGCTTGAAATGAACATTAGCATTAAACCAGTTAAAAGATCATACAACATGTCAGCATTTCTTGACATCTTCGAGTAAAGACCATTGTTAAACCCGTCTGTTTATATGGAGGAAAGGCGGACGCCTGGACAGCATGCGACTGTTAAGGGGTGAAGGTTTCAGGTGAGAGAGGACGCTAAAGGCAGTCCCTTTAAGGCACGCCCCCAATATTGTTGTCCGGGTGGAAATCGGGAGAAATTCGGGAGAATTGTTACCCCGGGAGATTTTCAGGAGGGGCACTGAAATTCGGGAGTCTCCCGGGAAAATCGGGAGGGTTGGCAAGTATGCCTGGAGGGCCTGGGTCAGATCAGGGAAGTGAAGCGGGACCACGTTGCCACAAGGATTATGTTAAAAGGTTCCAGATTGATCATTGTTAAATAAAGTAAACACAACTATTAACACAATCCATACCAAGAACTGGTTTCCCTCCCGGTTATTCATATTTAAACACGTTTTGTAACAATCTGGGTGCATCGTGATGCGGGGGTCGTTCTCCCAAGATGCAGACCGACTTTGGACAAGGGGTGCAGGTAGGAAATTATTAATTTTAGCAATAAATCAGGCGGGAACAAACAAAAGCGTGCTCATAGCACGGAAGGCAAAATCTAAGGGAGCTAGCTTGGGAGCTAGCAAACAAGAGGAGCTTAGTGTGGAAGCTAATATACCAAAACAGGAGTCAACCGTCGTTAAATTATGCTTGTAGCAAATCAGGAAGCCAGACTGACTGACCGCAAAGGCAGGATTAAATAGTGGTCTGATTAGTGCTCGGGAAACAGGTGAGCGTTTCGGACACCAATCCGAGACAAGTGAGCACAATAAGCACCCATGGAAACCGAAAACAAACCCATGGGTGCACAAAAACTGTCACGTTGGGGTCTCATCTTTCTGCGGGGTCGTTCTCCCGGGATGCAGACGGACAACTCCGGACGAAAGTGTGAGTTGGGAGATGATTTATTTCTCATAAATCATAGCTTAAACTAAAAACAGGAAACAAGCAAAAAGAAAACGTGCCGATTGTACGGGAAACTAGGGTAACCACTTAGTACTGGAATTATGAACAAGGAAACAAGAATACCAACGTAACAATGAAACTAGACAGAGTGTGGTGAGCAAGAGACTTTTGCTCAGTGCCTGTGTTTTTAAAATGTGTAAATCTTTATTGTTTTACAGTTCTCTTTTATGTATTTTAAAATGTATGTCTTAATGTATTACTTTTTTGAAACTGCTCTGTGACATTTGCTGTTGACGTCTTTGCCAGGTCACCCTTTTGAAAGAGATCTTGAGCTCAATGGGTTTCTTATCTGGTTAAATAAAGGTTCTATGTAACGTGAATAAATAGCTCTCTGATTAATGCTCGACAGCAGGTGAGCGTGCCGACCACTAACCAGAGGCAGGTGAACCCAATTAATCCCCATGGAAACCAAAACAAACCCAGAGGTGCACAAAACAGGAACTAAGGGAGTCCAAAACTGACAGAACATAACTAAACAAATTTTGATCCAGGCCATGGATCATGACAAAAACAGGAACAACCAAACAGAACAAAAACAAAAAACAAAAAACAAAAGATAAAAAAAATAAATAAATAAATAGGTACAACTTTTTTACTTCTGGTACTGATATTGAAGATTTGAGTATTGGCGTACAACGATATTGATCCGATCGGATATCAGCATGAATCAGGTGAAACTCCAAAATTAGAATTTTGTGTAAAAGTTTATTGATTTCAGCATTTCAACTTAAAATGTGAAACTAATATGGGGTATAAACTTATTACATACAAAGTGAAATATATCAAGCTTTTATTTGTTTCGATTTTGATGATCATTGTTTACAGTTTTTGAAAAGCCCAAATTTTCAGAAATCTTCAAATCAAGACATTCTTAGGCTCTAAGCCAGGTGTGCTCCGGGGCCACATTGAGGAATATCTGTGCACACGCGGGCCGGACTATCCAACTAAAAAATAAAGACAACTTCTGATTGTTTTCTTTGTCTTCCTTTGGCCAAAAATAGAACAAATACATTCTGAAAACATTACAATAAAAATATGGGGAAAATACCGGCAACAGTAAAGTTTACATCCATGAAGGAAAGAAGAAAGTGACTAAATGTTTATAACTAAATAAATTTATAAAAATGTGTTTTCTTTCGTATTATTTTTTTTTTTAATGAATTAACGTTTATGACAACCTTTTTTCAAAACACAATACTGAAAGTGAGATATAACAGGATAATTCATACATTTATCATTTGTTTTCAAAAAGGTTCCCAAAAAGGACCCCAAAAATGTACTGTGGGGCCCCATTTTTATGACTTGATTGGGACCCCATTTTGAAAATTCCTAGCTCTAACACTGCCTGCTTGCTTGAGCTACTAATCAAATATCATGTTGGGGGCCTTGACTTTGACACCACTGATCTACAACGCTCTAAAGACTTGCTATAGCGACATCCAGTGGACACATTTAAAACAGCCGTTTCTTTCATTCAAAAATTTCAGGTACATTTTTATACTCTGCAAATTCATCCCGCGGATCAGATAAAACCTATTCGCGGGCCTGATCCGGCCCTCGGGCCTTAGGTTTGACACCCCTGCTCTAAGCCATAATCTTCAAAATCATATCAAAGTAAGTCTTAACATATCCCGAGTGGAATATTATGAGCTTATGTCTTGTATTAGTTTCACCATGTAAATCTAATTGCTGGTATAAACAAAAATTTGCACGCTATTCAAAAGTTTTCAGTGTCAGTTCTTATTTTGTAGTGTGGAGTGTGAGAAAAGGTATGATCATGTGAAAGTACTCGAAGAGGTTATGAAAAACCCTAACATATTTATTATTAACTGTCTCAAATGGTCTTATGCTGTCTTTAAATTAAAGTAGAGAGGAAATTGAGGTTTTTTTTTTGCCGACACCGGGTGGCCACAATATTACGCAGTGAGTTGAATGATGCGGACACTTTTGTTACTGGATACTTTCTAATATGCTTCTTCCTTGGAGACTTTGTATGTGTAAGTTAGCAAGTATGATTATTTGATACTTGTTTATACTGATAAATCGATATTGTTCAATGAAGGACACATACTCGCAATGTCTAGCTTATGTGCTATTGTGTGCACAGCTGTTGTGTAGCTGCTTGTTTACCTTTTTGTAAATGACTTGACTTAAATACAAGGAAAGGCCAGCCTTGTGTTTTCATTTAGATGTTATTGGCCGTTTAGCTTTGCAAGACGTTTTGTATCGGAGATTCTAGATAAGAGCCGATATTATCTGATGCTTGTTTTTTTGCACATCAGACTGATATTAAGGACACCCCTTATTTAATTAACATTCTTTACCGTCAACAAGTGTATAAAGAAGATAAACCCTATGATAAAATTAAAATTTAAACAAAAAAATCCTTGAGCGTAATGTTAGCTCTTAAAACTGTTTTAACTTTAAGTAGCATTGTTAAAAGGAAATGAAAATAATGCTAACAGCGAGAATGTCTACGGTGTGTATTGCAGATTATGTAATTGGGAACATCTGGTGCCTTATTAGACAGGTGCTAAATGCCAATGTGATGTAAAGTGCTAACCGTTGATATGCTAAGAGATGCTAAAATACTAAGAGACTTCCATCCATCCATTTTCTACCGCTTGTCCCTACTAGGGTTGTGGGGGGTCGCTGCAGCCTATCTCAGCTGCATCCGGGCAGAAGAGACTTGAGTACTGAAACCTCTTTAAATATTCGTAACCATAGACATCTTATAAGTCGACACAGCATCGAGCGCTACAACCTACTGCCGCTGAT
This sequence comes from Nerophis ophidion, assembly GCF_033978795.1. NCBI lineage: Eukaryota > Metazoa > Chordata > Actinopteri > Syngnathiformes > Syngnathidae > Nerophis > Nerophis ophidion. The sequence goes on along the minus strand of NC_084618.1, from coordinate 5,674,777 downwards.
GAGACGCCGGTCCGCCATCTTGGAGTGGTGATCCTGCCAGTAGCATATGCTTGTCTCAAAGATTAAGCCATGCAAGTGCAAGTGCAAACGAGTTTCGGCGTCTTCAGTAATGCGGACGTTGTATCGATCTGTTGTGGTGAAGAAGGAGCTGAGCCGGAAGGCAAAGCTCTCAATTTACCGGTCGATCTACGTTCCCATCCTCACCTATGGTCATGAGCTTTGGGTCATGACCGAAAGGATAAGATCACGGGTACAAGCGGCCGAAATGAGTTTCATCCGCCGGGTGGCGGGTCTCTCCCTTAGAGATAGGGTGAGAAGCTCTGCCATCCGGGAGGAACTCAAAGTAAAGCCGCTGCTCCTCCACATCGAGAGGAGCCAGATGAGGTGGTTCGGGCATCTGGTCAGGATGCCACCTGAACGCCTCCCGAGGGAGGTGTTTAGGGCACGTCCAACCGGTAGGAGGCCACGGGGAAGACCCAGGACACGTTGGGAAGACTATGTCTCCCGGCTGGCCTGGGAACGCCTCGGGATCCCCCGGGAAGAGCTAGACGAAGTGGCTGGGGAGAGGGAAGTCTGGGCTTCCCTGCTTAGGCTGTTGCCCCTGCGACCCGACCTCGGATAAGTGGAAGAAAATGGATGGATGGATGGATGGATGGAACCCTTGATGCAATACATACAGTGCTAGGCTTGTCTATTTGACCTAAAAAAAAAACCTCATATATGATGAGAAATTGTTAAAGTAAAACTTTGAGGTGACGTTATACACAAAATCAAGCTGAAGGAAGAAATCAGCTCCGTAAACAGTATGGTGGAATAGCTCTGCCATACATCCCAAGATATTCGCAATGAGAAAGACGTTTATATGCCGCATCTCGTCTATTTATAGTGCCTACATAGAGGGGGAGAAACCATCAACAATCATTGCTGCTATAGAATATGATGCGGTTGGGTTGCCTCTTGGGGAGGAGGTGATTGATTCATCCCTGTAAGAAGATCCACGGTCCCGGCTCTCTGTGACTTTGAGCCGGGGAGATTTTCATCAACATGTAAACACTTTGACTTTGCGAGTATGCGTGGAAAACCCTCTGGACACAACTCTAGATCCACACTTGAGTTCATATAGTTAATTAAGGAAATGTGGCGCATGTGTGTGTGCATGTGTGTGTGTGTTGCTAATTGCCGCGGCCTTTGCTCAGGCCATTTGTTTTCCCGCCGGGAACGAGGATTCTTCTGAGTGGTGCCAAAGTCTTTCATGTGTCTAGCCACAGACACCTCATCAGCTTACATGGTGGGGTCATGATGATACTCTCTCAGGACACTCCATTAGGTACACAACTAATGAGGTCCAATACGGCAGCTGTCCAAAGATGCTGGATTTCTTTATTTCCTGGCATACCCTTTTTTTTTTATATCCTCTAATCCAGGGGTGCCCATTACGTCGATCGCGAGCTACCAGTCGACCGCGGGGGGTGTGTCAGTCGATCTCCAGCCAAGCTTTTAAAAAAAATAGACCTAAAAATGAGTGATCATCAATCTTCACCAAGACGTCACTTAAATGACATTCACGGTACCGGAGGGTCTTGTGAGATGACGCTGGCTGCTGCAAGATCATTATTATGAAAAAATGACCGAGAGGAAGGCGAGAAACACTTTTTATTTCAACAGACTCTCGCGCCGTACCTTCCGTCAAAACTCTAAAGGCCGACTGCACATTTCTTATCTTCACAATAAAAGCCCTGCTTCATGCTGCCTGCGCTAACTAAATACAGAGTCTCGGAAAACTGGCGTGCACAAGCGATCCCTCAGAAAGCTGGCGTGCACATCACTTGTGCACGCCAGCTTTCCGAGACTCTTATTTTGTTAGCGCAGGCAGCATGAAGCAGGGCTTTTATTGTGAAGATAGGAAATGTGCAGTCGGCCTTTAGAGTTTTGACGGAAGGGACGGCGCGAAAGTCTGTTGAAATAAAAAGTGTTTCTCGCCTTCCTCTCTGTCATTTTTTCATAATAATGAACTGGCAGCAGCCAGCGTCATCTCACAAGACCCTCGGGTGCCGTGAATGTCAATCAAGCAAGCTATGGAATTTGCCGCCAATGTTTTTCTTGTAAAGTGTATGGAAGCTGGATGAATTAGATGCCAAAAACCAACCACTTTCATGTGGTATTGTACAGAAAGGACAACTTTTTTTCTCCTCCATTTGAAAATGTGGGCGTTATCATCATTACTGTCTGATTCCAATCAATGCAAGTCATCAGAATCAGGTAATACACCAACTTATATTCTTGTCTTTGTGAAAGAAAGACATCTATATGTGTTACACATGCTTGTATTATCATTAAACACATTTAACTTGTTTACAAAAATGTCTCTTTCATAAATAAATAAATATAAATGATATATATAAATGAGGTAGATCCCCTCGAGTTGGTCAATTGAAAAGTAGTTCGCCTGCAGAAAAAGTGTGGGCACCCCTGCTCTAATCAAAACGTACACGAGCACGCCGAAGCGGAGAGCCTCAACGCTAAACAGGAAGTGGTTTTTATCATCTCACGCCATCCACCCCGACGAAAGGAAACGCCTCGCTCGTAATCACGCCCTCTTTTTTTTGCAGCCTATTTTTCTTTTTTCATGTCTGCATGTGATTGAGTGTGAGATGAGGGGGCTTGTGAATGCAAACAAAGCCCTCATTTGCACACCAAGCACCCGTGTATGCGCTGATTTGTGGTTGAATTGTTTAAAAAAAGTACCAAAATAACTGCTGGACAAAAATGGCAACAGAACAGTGCCAGAATTCTTGCATGTAAAAAAAAAAAAAAAGCCACACACTCTGAGTGTGTGCAAACTCATTTTGCACTCTGTGTATAAAGCAATTTTCCTCTATTATTTTCTGTTACGCCACTGCCCCCCCCAGGAGGACAAAAACATTTTGCCCCCCCACTCGCCTCCACGACTATAAACAGTATCAATTATCTATAAAATTGCTATACGTCATACTTGCCAACCCTCACGATTTTCCCCGGTAGACTCCCGAATATCAGTGCCCCTCCTAAAAATCTCCCGGGGCAAACATTTTCCCGAATTCCTCCCGATTTCCACCCGGACAATAATATTGGGGGTGTGCCTTAAAGGCACATTTAACATCCTCCTCAACCTGTCGTAACGTCTGCTTTTCCTCCGTAAGTGAATGCAAGGCATTCTTGGTCAACAGCCATACAGGTCACACTGAGGGTGGCTGTATAAACAACTTTAACACTGTTACAAATATACGCCACACTGTGAACCCACACCAAACAAGGATGACAAACACATTTTGGGAGAACATCTGCACCGTAACACAACATAACAAATACCCAGAACCCTAAATCTTCCGGGACACTTTAATATACCCCCCCCCCCCCAAGTATGCTATAAGTACACCTCTGCATAAGATCCTTATGCAGGATCAATCAATCAAAGTTGATTTATATAGCCCTTAACCACATGTGTCTCAAAGGGCTGCACAAACCACTTAATAACAAGAAAACAAAACCAAAAACAATAGATCAACTTACAACAATTAATAGCTTTATTTTTGGTCTGTAACAGAAAAAATGTAAAGTGAATAAATGTGCCTAAAATAAAAAAAATCCCTATTTAAACTATACACATTTTTAACTGACTCGCATCGCACCATTTGATACCAAAAAAACCCAAAAACAACCTCAAATAATATTAAATTCAACATTAACATTTGGAGGGGGGGGACACAGGTTCGGTGGCCATGGATGAAGTGCTGGCTGTCCAGAGTCAGGACCCGGGGTGGACCAGTCGCCTGTGAATTGCTGGCCCTACTGTGGACTGGACTCTCACTATTATGTTAGATCTACTGTGGACTGGACTATCACAATATTATGTTAGATCCATTATTGGACTGGACTCTCTCACTATTATATTAGATCCACTATGGACTGGAGTCTCACTATTATGTTAGATCCACTATGGACTGGACTCTCACTATTATGTTAGATCCACTATGGACTGGACTCTCACAATATTATGTTAGATCCACTATGGACTGAACTCTCACTATTATGTTAGATCCACTATGGACTGGACGATCACAATATTATGTTAGATCCATTATTGGACTGGACTCTCTCACTATTATGTTAGATCCACTATGGACTGGAGTCTCACTATTATGTTAGATCCACTATGGACTGGACTCTCACTATTATGTTAGATCCACTATGGACTGGACTCTCACAATATTATGTTAGATCCACTATGGACTGAACTCTCACTATTATGTTAGATCCACTATGGACTGGACTATCACAATATAATGTTAGATACATTATTAGACTGGACTCTCTCACTATTATGTTAGATCCACTATGGACTGGAGTCTCACTATTATTTTAGATCCACTATGGACTGGACTATCACAATATTATGTTAGATTCATTATTGGACTGGATTCTCTCACTATTATGTTAGATCCACTATGGACTGGAGTCTCACTATTATGTTAGATCCACTATGGACTGGACTATCACAATATTATGTTAGATCCATTATTGGACTGGACTCTCACTGTTATGTTAGATCCACTATGGACTGGACTCGCACTATTATGTTAGATCCACTATGGACTGGACTTTCACAATATTATGTTAGACCCACTCTGCGGTCCTCTCCAAGGTTTCTCACAGTCATTCATATTGACAATCCACTGGGTTGTGAGCTTTTCCTTGCCCTTATGTGGGATCTGAACCGAAGATGTCCTTGTGGCTTCTGCGGCCTTTTGAGACACTTGTGATTTAGGGCTATATAAATAAACATAGATTAATTGATTGATTTTTGGATTGTTTTTGGCAATGTTTAGAAGTTCGGGGAATAAATAATTCCCTCTATTTCCCTGTAAACAAGGAGGGTCTGAGGGGCAAAAATCGAAGGATTTAAAATGTTTGCTTTGATGTAGTTATCGTGTACTAATGACGTTGTTCTGCTCAAACAATTATATCCGGATCAGATTCAGAATCAGCTTTTTTGTATGTTGAACACACTAGGAATTTGACTTGGTAGACCGTGCTCTCTTTGTTTAATGTAAACAATATTTAAGATTAACTAAAGATACAAACAAGTACTTAAATAACTAATATTTGCAAGGGTAATATATAATTGTGCAATGGGGAATGGAGCAAAAAAGAGGAGGTGGACATAAATTAGCACATTCACAGTGACAGATTATGTAAAAAATGTAACTGTCAATAGCACTCACCATAAATACACTGAGAAAATGACAGTTAGTAAATGTGATCGGTGTTGGTATAGGTTGATCTCGCTTATTGATGATCGATGTTCAGTCGGCAGCATTAAAAACCCTGATCGGAACATCCTTTATTGCAGTAATTTCACACTTTGCTGGGTTCTGTTAGAAATGGAAAGGCTGATAAATGCCACATCTGTTACGCCTGTTCGGCATTGTGATGCCGGGTTCGATTCCCTCGAGGATGCGTCGAAATTGAACACAGCAAAAGTAAGATAAACAGATTTATTTAAATAACAAAAAGAGCTATATAACAAAAATGCTAGAGCTTGTAGAATAAAACAAACAAAGGACGCTAGCATAAAAGCTAGGATATACAAAAAAGAGAACTAAACTGGCACATAGACACATTAAAGAGAAAAACAAAACATACAGCATGAGAGCTGGAATAAACAAATGGCTGAGCGTGAAAAGCTAGCGAGAATATACATACAATGTAGAGTGCAGGCGTAACTTGTTGCATGAAAGCAAATTTGGATCCCAGACTGATCAACAAAAGATGCAGGCTTATATAAGGTAGGTGATTAGTGAGGACAGGTGTGCAGGGCCGTGAGAAACAGGTGAAAACTGATAAGCTACCATGGTGACCGACTTAAACAGGAAATAATAGGATCAGATGGAGAGTGAAAATAAAAATGCAACAATAAACAATAATATGTGGAGGATCCAAAAAGCGGATCTCAACAACATCATCTACAAAACCCAAAAGCAGTGAAGTTGGCACGTTGTGTAATTTGTAAATAAAAACGCAATACAATGATTTGCAAATCCTTTTCAACCTATATTCAATTGAATAGACTGCAAAGACGAGATATTTAAATATCGAACTGGGAAATTTTTTTTGGGGCAAATAATTATTAATTTACAATTCATGGTAGCAACACATTGCAAAAAAGTTGGCACGGGCATTTTTACCTCTGTGTTACATGGCCTTTCCTTTTAACAACACTCAGTAAACATTTGGGAACTGAGAAGACCAATTTTTGAAGCTTTTCCGGTGGAATTCTTTCCCATTCTTGTTTGATGTACAGATTAAGTTGCTCAACACTCTGTTATTGGTGTTTTAGGCCATTTAATGTGCCTTACATTTTCAATGGGAGACAGGGCTGGATTACAGGCAGGCCAGTCTAGTACCTGCACTCTCTTACTATGAAGCCACGCTGTTGTAACAAGTGAATTGGCATTGTCTTGCTGAAATAAGCAGGGGCGTTCATGATAACGTTGCTTGTTGTTCCAAAACCTGTATGTACCTTGCAGCGTAAATGGTGCCTTACTGATGTGTAAGTTACCCATACCTTGGGCACTAACGCACCCCAATACCATCACAGATGCTGGCTTTTGAAATTTGTGCCTAGAATAAACCGGACTGTTCTTTTCCTCAAGAAACAATTTGAAATGTGGACTCGTCAGACTACAAAACACTTGTACACTTTGCATCAGTCCATGTTAGATGAGTTCGGGCCCAGCAAAGCCGGCGGCGTTTCTGGGTGTTGTTGATTAATGGCTTTGGCTTTGCATAGCAGAGTTTTGAACTTGCACTAACAGATGAAGCAAAAAACTGTAGTTACCGACAGTGGTTTTCTGAAGTGTTCCTGAGCCCATGTGGTGATATCCTTTACACACTGTCAGTTTTTGATTGCCCCAAGGAATTCAAGGTCACGGGCATTCAATGTTACGTGCAGTGATTTCTCCAGATTCTCTGAACCTTTTGATGGTATTACAGACCTTTTTAGATGGTGAAATCCCTAAATTCCTTGCAATAGTTCGTTGAGAAATGTTTTTCTTTAACCGTTCAACAATTTGCTCACGCATTTGTTCACAAAGTGGTGACCCTCACCTCATTCTCCCACTATGGACTGGACTCTCACTATTATGTTAGATCCACTATGGACTGGACTCTCGCTATTATGTTAGATCCACTATGGACTGGACTCTCACTATTATGTTAGATCCACTATGGACTGGACTCTCGCTATTATGTTAGATCCACTATGGACTGGACTCTCACTATTATGTTAGATCCACTATGGACTGGACTCTCACTATTATGTTAGATCCACTATGGACTGGACTCTCACTATTATGTTAGATCCACTATGGACTGGACTCTCACTATTATGTTAGATCCACTATGGACTGGACTCTCACTATTATGTTAGATCCACTATGGACTGGACTCTCACTATTATGTTAGATCCACTATGGACAGGACTCTCACTAATATGTTAGGTCCACTATGGACTGGACTCTCACTATTATGTTAGATCCACTATGGACTGGACTCTCACTATTATGTTAGATCCACTATGGACTGGACCTTTACAATATTATGTTAGACCCGCTCGACATCCATTGCTTTCGGCGTCCCCAAGAGGGGGGGGGGGCGCCCACATAAGCGGTCCTTTCCAAGGTTTCTCAGTCATTCACATCAATGTCCCACTGGAGTGAGTTTTTCCTTGCCCTTCACATCGACATCCCACTGGGGTGAGTTTTTCCTTGCCTTTATGCGGGCTCTGTACCGCGGATGTCGTTGTGGCTTGTGCAGCACTTTGAGACATTTGTGATTTAGGGCTTTATAAATAAATATTTATTGATTGATTGATTGATTGATTGTGTCTCGTTTGTTAATAACCTAGCATTTCATGGAAGCTGCTTTTTATAGCCAATCATGGCACCCACCTGTTCCCAATGAGCCTGCTCACCTGTGGGATGTTCCAAATAAGTGTTTGATGAGCATTCCTCAACTTACTCAGTCTTTTCTGCCACTTGTGCCAGCTTTTTTGAAATATGTGGCAGGCATCAAATTTCAAATGAGCTACTATTTGCCAAAAATAACAAAGTTTTCCAGTTCGAAAGTTAAGTATCTTGTCTTTGCAGTCTATTCAATTGAATATCGGTTGAAAAGGGTTTGCAAATCATTGTATCCTGTTTTTATTTACCATTTACACAATGTGTCAACTTCACTGGTTTTGGGGTTTGTACCAGGATGTGTTCTTTTGCAGGATCTCTGTGTAAAAGGGGTTTGTAATAAAAATGTTTCCGTTGCACAGGCAGCTGGCCTCTCAGCAGGGGGACAAGTTTAAAGTCAGGTATGCAGAGATGCCTTCAGTCTCTTTGGAACTCATTAGCACAGACCGGTCGGGGTCCACTTCCCGTTTGGTGGCCGTCTCCTTGTCCTGGTCCTTCACTTCAGTGCACTCTTAGTCCCGCAAACAGGCCTGAACTCCCACAGCGCCGCCTGATTGTTTTCCACAGCCCCGGGGGGGGGAAAGAAGCCTGACACCACCACCGCACGCCATCATAGCAGAGGTGTTTTGTTTTGAGAAGCCTTTCAGCAGCCATCATGCGTGTTCCAAATGTGACGTTAAAAGCGCACCGCATTCCCGTTTTGTGACCCAATTCCTGCCGCGGCAAATACTGTGGTGATGTAATGCGCTGGGTGTGTCATTGGGTGTCACCTTTGGTGTCAGCGTGCAAGGTCTGGCCTTGTCCCTGTCCACTCGGATCAGCTTCAGAACCTGCTGACTTTAATGTTCTGCAGCAGAGGCGTGTGTTGCATTGAAGCAGCGGCGGTCCACTGCGGTGGATCAGACAATTATTCGCCTAAAAAAAAAAAAGAAGGCTCCTTTCGTAGCCTTAACGAGTTGGATCGTATCGCTTAACGTGCCTTGCGTCATTAAAGTGAATGTCTTTTTCTACTTGGAGACATAAAACACGACACTCGGGTCATTAAGTGGGGTTGATGCTTGGTTTTGATCAGATTTCTCAGCGTATTGCCATGTACTTTATCTGCTGCAGTCTTCTACTCTTTGCTGGCGCTGCCCTCAGTCTCCTCAGAAGCTTGTTCAATTAGGCGTTTTTTAAGATAACGACCACAACGAACTTGGTGCTAGTGTTGTAACCTTAAATACGGTGTGTTTTTTCTTTGTGTGGTGCTAGTAGCCCGGGCCCAATGCCAACTTTTGCTTAACAATATATCATCCATCCATCCATCTTCCTCCGCTTATCCGAGGTCGGGTCGCGGGGGGCAGCAGCCTAAGCAGGAAGGCCCAGACTTTCCTTTCTCCAGCCACTTCGTCCAGCTCTTCCCGGGGGATCTTGAGGCATTCCCAGGCCATCCCAACGTGTCCTGGGTCTTCCCCGTGGCCTCCAACCGGTCGGACGTGCCATAAACACCTCCTTAGCGAGGCGTTCTGGTGGCATCCTGACCAGACGCCTGAACCACCTCATCTGGCTCCTCTCGATGTGGAGGAGCAGTGGCTTTACTTTGAGCGCCCCTTGGATGGCAGAGTTTCTCATCCGATTTCTAAGGATGAGGAAAACTCATTTCGGCCGCTTGTACCCGTGATCTTGTCCTTTCGGTCGCAACCCAAAGTTCATGACCATAGGTGAGGATGGGAACGTAGATCGACCGGTAAATTCAGAGCTTTGCCTTCCGGCTCAGCTCCTTCTTCACCACAACAGATCGATACAACGTCCGCATTACTGAAGACGCCGCACCGATCCGCCTGTCGACCTCACGATCCACTCTTCCCTCACTCGTGAACAAGACTCCGAGGTACTTAAACTCTTCCACTTGGGGCAAGATCTCTTTCCCGACCCGCATATAGCACTCCACCCTTTTCTGGGCGAGAACCATAGACTCGGACTTGTCGGTGCTGATTCTCATCCCGGCTGCGAACCGATCCAGTGAGAGCTGAAAATCCTGGCCTGATGAAGCCATCAGGACCACATCATTTGCAAAAAGCAGAGACCTAATCCTGCAGCCATTAAACCATATCCCCTCAACGCCTTGACTGCGCATAGAAATTCTGTCCATAAAAGTTATGAACAGAATGGGTGACAAAGGGCAGCCTTGGCGGAGTCCAACCCTCACTGGAAACGGGCCGGACTTACTGCCGGTAATGCGGACCAAGCTATACATGTGTTGAATAATAAATGTGTTAATTAAAACTACAACTAAGATGTGTGTTACCATCAAACAGCTGGTCTGTAATAAGTACATTACTTGCAGTATTAACACTTTTTAGGGCGCAACCAAAACCAGTACCACCCACTGCCACCTTATATCTTGTACTACTCGTAACTGTAATTGCAACTTAATGTCATACTTTCAAATGATAATGAAACAAGATATAACAACTGGACAGCAGTTATCATTATTAGTTAATTTTGAAATGTTGCAATAAAAAATATAGATATTATCATTTAAAAAGATGTTATCGGTATCGATTCGGAACTACCGGGAATTGGTTTCAAATGGAAATAATCAGCCTACGTCTTTCATGCAAGAGGTTTTTTAAGGTGCGCAACCCAGAACGTTTGTATGTTTGTTCAGTCTCTGGAAGCTGCAGGGTTAATGCTCCACAATCTCCATTTTGCTGACATGCTCTGTTTTTTTTTTTTTACCGCCCTCAGTCTCCTTGGATAAAATGTGTCCTTTCCAGCGGTGAGACGTTGTTTCCCACGGGACTGCAATCAATTTGTGGCGTTGGTTGAATGCCGGGGTTGGGGAGACGACAACATGCCGTCGTCTCGTTTGCATAATTATCCGCGGTCCATTTGCATGTGACTGTGATTTACACTTTAGGGGAGAGGAATAACGCCAGACCTGGGCAAATTAACGCGGCCCGTTAAGCTTTTCAACCTGGCCCCTCCCGGACTTTCCCAAATATTTGTTTTAGATCTTTAAGATGGAAAGTGTAGCTGCCATTATGATGTGCGGTGATGTTTTCAAATTTACGTAAGTCTTGAACTATACAAAGTATTTCAATGGTTGGAAACTGCTGTTTTGCATAATATACTAGTTACTATCTAATCGAAGTCACAGGAGCTCAGATGTGGTACCAAGCAGTGTGGGTGTGGAGCGTTTCTACGGTTTTTCCAGAGCGGCCAGCCTGAAATGCGTTTATTTATTTATTTTTTCCGATTTTTGAAGTTTATATTTAGCTGTGTTTGTTGCATTGCCGGCAGTAAGTCGAACACATTTCCAGTGAGGGTTGGACTCCGCCAAGGCTGTCCTTTGTCACCCATTCTGTTCATAACTTTTATGGACAGAATTTCTAGGCACAGTCAAGGCGTTGAGGGGTTCCGGTTTGGTGACCGCAGGATTAGGTCTCTGCTTTTTGCAAATGATGTGGTCCTGATGGCTTCATCTGGCCGGGATCTTCAGCACTCGCTGGATCGGTTCGCAGCCGAGTGTGAAGCGACCGGAATGAGAATCAGCACCTCCAAGTCCGAGTCCATGGTTCTCGCCCGGAAAAGGGTGGAGTGCCATCTCCGGGTTGGGGAGGAGACCCTGCCCCAAGTGGAGGAGTTCAAGTACCTAGGAGTCTTGTTCATGAGTGAGGGAAGAGTGGATCGTGAGATCGATAGGCGGATCGGTGCGGCGTCTTCAGTAATGCGGACGTTGTACCGATCCGTTGTGGTGAAGAAGGAACTGAGCCGGAAGGCAAAGCTCTCAATTTACCGGTCGATCTACGTTCCCATCCTCACCTATGGTCATGAGCTTTGGGTCATGACCGAAAGGATAAGATCACGGGTACAAGCGGCCGAAATGAGTTCGGGTCTCTCCCTTAGAGAATAGAATAGAATAGAATAGAGTTTTATTGTCATTATTGCAATGAACAGGTTCAAAGAACAACGAAATTTGCGCAGCTCCTCCTAAGGTGCATATACAATATGGTAGTATAAATTTAAAAAAATAAATAAAATAAATAAATAAATAAAAAATAAATTAAAAAAAAAAGATAGAGATGACAGATGTATCTATGTATACATACATAAAACATTATTTCACATTGTAGTCCAAAAAAATAGAAAAACATTTAAACATTACACATGAGGACATGATGGACATATGGACACTCAGTGCCTGTTTAGTGCTACTATGGCTCTTGGGTAAAAGCTATTTTTTAGTCTATTGGTGCTCGCTTTTAGCACCCTGTAGCGTCTGCCTGAGGGTAGCAGTTCCAAGTGGCTGTGCCCGGGGTGGAATGGGTCTTTCAGGATGCTCTGTGCTTTCCTGAGACAGCGGGAGCTGTACAGGTCAGCCAGGGAGGGGAGGGGGCATCCGATTAACTTCTGGCCAGTCTTTATGACTCTCTGGAGCGCCGTTCTCTCTGCGGCCGTGCAGCTGCTGAACCACACGCAGATGCAGTAGGTCAGGATGCTCTCAATGGAGCACCGGTAGAAGGACACCAGCAGTTCCTGTGAGAGGTGGTTGTTCCTGAGTATTCTCAGGAAGTGCAGTCTCTGGTGTGCCTTCTTGATGGTAGCCGTGGTGTTGGTGCTCCAGGATAGGTTGTTGGCCAGGTGGACTCCCAGGGAGCGGAAGTCGGAGACCCTCTCCACACAGTCACCGCTGATGACCAGGGGCAGGATGTCCGTTTTTTTCCTCCTGAAGTCTATGACCAGCTCCTTGGTCTTGGTGGTGTTCAGGGCCAGGTTGTTGACTTTGCACCAATCCGACAGCTTCTCCACCTCATCCCGATATGCAGCCTTGTCTCCCTCCGAGATGAGCCCCACTACGGTGGTGTCATCCGCAATTTTGATGATGGAGTTGCTGGAGTGGGCAGGTGTGCAGTCGTATGTGTAGATGGAGTAGAGAAGGGGACTCAGCACGCAGCCTTGTGGAGAGCCGGTACTGAGGTGCAGGCTTGATGACATGTGGCGACCCAACTGCACCCTCTGGTGACGGTTGGATAAGAAGTCCTTAATCCACATGCAGATGGAGTTCGAGAGACCCAGGTCTGACAGTTTGGACACCAGTCTATCAGGAATAATGGTGTTAAATGCCGAGCTATAATCCACAAAAAGCAGCCGCACGTAGCTTCCCCCCGTCTCCAGGTGACCCAGGGAGGAGTGTAGGGCTGTGGCGATGGCGTCCTCTGTGGACCTGTTGGCTCTGTAGGCAAACTGGTGAGGGTCGAGCTCGGGAGGGAGGACTGAGGTGATATGGGTCCGTACCAGCTTCTCGAAGCACTTCATAGCTATAGGTGTAAGTGCAACTGGACGGTAGTCATTCAGACATCTGACAGAGTTCTTCTTCGGCACCGGGATTATTGTGGAAGTCTTCAGGCATGATGGGATGAAGCTCTGCCATCCGGGAGGAACTCAAAGTAAAGCCGCTGCTCCTCCACATCGAGAGGAGCCAGATGAGGTGGTTCGGGCATCTGGTCAGGATGGTACCCGAACGCCTCTCTAGGTAGGAGTTTAGGGCACGTCCAACCGGTAGGAGGCCACGGGGAAGACCCAGGACACGTTGGGAAGACTATGTCTCCCGGCTGGCCTGGGAACGCCTCGGGATCCCGCGGGAAGAGCTAGACGAAGTGGCTGGGGAGAGGGAAGTCTGGGCTTCCCTGCTTAGGCTGTTGCCCCCGCGACCCGACCTCGGATAAGCGGAAAAAGATGGATGGATGGATGTTGCATTTTTCTTGCGTTTCGCTTGATTGTAAAATTTGTTGATTAAGAGTGGGTGTGGCGTTCATATGTTGTCTATATTCAGTGTTTTATCGTTCATAGTTAATATTGTAAATCCCACATTCTTTATTGTCAAGTACATTCTGGGTGTCTCATTCAGTAAAAAAAGCTTGAAATTCCATTCCATTTTTTAAGGCGGTAAATCATAATGTTTTTAGCATTCAGTCAGACATTATTGGATGTGGAAATGGTAGAGGATTATAAATACCTCGGTGTACACATGGACAACAAGCTGAATGGGTCAAAAGACGCTGAGGCCCTCTACAAGAAGGGACAGAGCTGCCTCTACTTCCTCAGGAGGCTAGGATCCTTCGTCTGTACAAAGATGTTGAAGATGTTCTACGAGTCGGTGGTGGCTGGAGCATTCTTGTACAGCGGGCTAAGAGTGAGGGACACAAACAGACTGGACAAGTTGGTAGAGAAGGCCAGTAACGTGGTGGGAGTGGAGCTGGACTCTGGCGGTGGTGTCAGAGAGGAGAAGTCTAGCAAAACCATTATGGACAACACCTCCCACCCACTACACTCGGACCTTGCGGAGAGAATGAGCACGTTCAGTGGAAGGCTCAGACTCCCTAAATGCAACACGGAACGACACAGGAGGTCCTTCATACCGACAGCCGTTAGACCAGGGGTGTCGAACTCAAATACAGAGTGGGCCAAAATTTCAAACTGAACAAAGCCGCGGGCCAAGGTTGAACAAATTAACCTTTTAATAGGGACCCAAACAAGTTTTGCATTGAACAAGCAAGGCTTACATACAGTAACTTTATAGTGACATGCAAAATCGAGCTTCAAAAAATAATAATAATAATTAAAAAATATCAATGCTTTTCTAATAAAATTTTAAAAACAAATGTAATGCCTCTTTTCTATTTGCAGCCTTCTGAGGTAAATATCAAAATATATTGTAGCACCCTGTTAGAGTTAGTGCTGCAAGGGGTCCTGGGTATTTTGTTGTTGTTGTGTTTATGTTATGTTACAGTGCAGATGTTCTCCCGAAATGTGTTTGTCATTCTTGTTTGGTGTGAGTTCACAGTGTGGCGCATATTTGTAACAGTTGTAAAGTTGTTTATACGGCCACCCTCAGTGTGACCTGTGTGGCTGTTGACCAAGTATGCCTTGCATTCACTTATGTGTGTGTAATAGCCACATATATTATGCGAGTGGGCCTGCACGCTGTTTGTATGGAGGAAATGCGGACGTGACGACAGGTTGTAGAGAATGCTAAAAGCAGTGCCTTTAAGGCACGCCCTCAATATTGTTGTCCGGGTGAAAATCTGGAGAATGCTTGCCCTGGTAGATTTTCGGGAGAGGCACTGAACTTCAGGAGGATTGGCAAGTGTGAGAAATTGCGGTGTTACAGCGGCACCGCTGCTGTGTAATAACGGCGGGCCAGCTGTAATGTTATTTCGATATTGCCTCAAGGGCCAAATTAAATTACACGGCGGGCCAAATTTGGCCCGCTGCCCAAAGTTTGACACCCATGCATTAGACTGTATAATGCATATGTTCCTTGACTGCACTTAAATGTAGAATATATTTATACTATTCATATATTATATATCATATATATATAATATATGTTATATATTATTTATTATTATTATTGTCTATTGTGAGCGAACTGTGGTGCTGAATTTCCCCCAGGGATCAATAAAGTACTTTCTATTCTATTCTATTATTGTGAGGTTTTGTATTAGTGTTCCTAAAAATCAGATATTCAGGCCCCCAGGTATATTTTTTTCTCTAAATTTGCCCCCCAAGTCAAAATAATTGCCCAGGTTATACAGGATATAACCCACCTAACCATATCACTGTCCACTTGCCATTGTTTAAGACCCCCTATCCCGTCAGGCCGCCGGTGCAATGTGACATAGTACGAATGCGCAAAAAAATGGCAGACGCACGTATATTATGTCATAGTCACCTCTGACCTGGAAGTGTATTTCAATGTAGCCTATTGCCACATTTCTTTGAACAGTAAACCTTGCTTGCCTCACCATCAGCAACTGTTAAACTCACCCGAGCTATCATGAATCAACCCAATCTTTATTGGACATGTGGAAGTAAACAATGTGATAAAGAACATTTTACAACTACTTAGTGGCCTACTGGTTAGAGCAGGGGTGCCCATTACGTCGATCGCGAGCTATCAGTCGACCGCGGGGGGTGTGTCAGTCGATCTCCAGCCAGGCTTTTAAAAAAAATAGACCTAAAAATGAGTGATCATCAATCTTCACCAAGACGTCACTTAAATGACATTCACGGTACCGGAGGGTCTTGTGAGATGACGCTGGCTGCTGCAAGATCATTATTATGAAAATATGACCGAGAGGAAGGCGAGAAACACTTTTTATTTCAACAGACTCTCGCGCCGTACCTTCCGTCAAAACTCTAAAGGCCGACTGCACATTTCCTATCTTCACAATAAAAGCCCTGCTTCATGCTGCCTGCGCTAACTAAATACAGAGTCTCGGAAAACTGGCGTGCACAAGCGATCCCTCAGAAAGATGGCGTGCACATCACTTGTGCACGCCAGCTTTCCGAGACTCTTATTTTGTTAGCGCAGGCAGCATGAAGCAGGGCTTTTATTGTGAAGATAGGAAATGTGCAGTCGGCCTTTAGAGTTTTGACGGAAGGGACGGCGCGAAAGTTTGTTGAAATAAAAAGTGTTTCTCGCCTTCCTCTCTGTCATTTTTTCATAATAATGAACTGGCAGCAGCCAGCGTCCTCTCACAAGACCCTCCGGTGCCGTGAATGTCAATCAAGCAAGCTACGGAATTTGCCGCCAATGTTTTTCTTGTAAATTGTATGGAAGCTGGATGAATTAGATGCCAAAAACCAACCACTTTCATGTGGTATTGTACAGAAAGGACAACTTTTTTTCTCCTCCATTTGAAAATGTGGGCGTTATCATCATTACTGTCTGATTCCAATCAATGCAAGTCATCAGAATCAGGTAATACACCAACTTATATTCTTGTCTTTGTGAAAGAAAGACATCTATATGTGTTACACATGCTTGTATTATCATTAAACACATTTAACTTGTTTACAAAAATGTCTCTTTCATAAATAAATAAATATAATAAATATAAGAGGTAGATCCCCTCGAGTTGGTCAATTGAAAAGTAGCTCGCCTGCAGAAAAAGTGTGGGCACCCCTGGGTTAGAGTGTCCGCCCTGAGATCGGTAGGTTGTGAGTTCAAACCACGGCCGAGTCATATTAAAGACTATAAAAATGGGCCCCGTTACCTCAATCAAGGGTTGGAATTGGGGGTTAAATCACCAAAAAAGATTCCCTTTTTTTTCCCACTGCTGCTCACTGCTCCCCTCATCTCCCAGGGGGTGATCAAGGGTGATTGGTCAAATGCAGTGAATAATTCCGCCACACCTTGTGTGTGTGACAATCACTGGTACTTTAACTTAACATTGTAAACAAAGCCTTTCTCCGACAAGTATGACAACCCAGCCCCATAATGCATTGCAAAATCGAGTGGCCTTTCAAGCCCTATAAATACAATTTTAATTAGCTGTGGGGAATTTCTCTGTGTTTATTGTTGTTACATCCTTGTACGATTGGTGTTAATAAGAGGAGTTTCCATCCGTATCGCCACCTGAAAAGGTACATTCTTTAATTTGTTCATGAAAAAGAGAGAACCCGTAGCTCCAAATTTACAAAACTCAAAACCAGTGAAGTTGGCACATTGTGTAATTTGTAAAGAAAAACAGATTAAAATTATTTTTTGTTGTTGTTGCATATAATCAATAACTTAGAATTTAAAGGCAGCAACACATTGCAAAAAAGTTTGCACGGGACCATTTTTACCACTGTGTTACATGTCCTTTCCTTTTAACAACACTTAGTAAACATTTGGGAACTAAGGAGACACATTTTTTAAAGCTTTTTCCCATTATAGCTTGGAGTAAAGCTTAAGTTGTCCCCAACCCGGAGATGGCATTCCACCCTTTTCCGGGCGAGAACCATGGACTCGGACTTGGAGGTGCTGATTCTCATTCCGGTCGCTTCACACTCTGCTGCGAACCGATCCAGTGAGAGCTGAAAATCCCGGCCAGATAAAGCCATCAGGACCACATCGTCTGCAAAAAGCAGAGACCTAATCCTGCGGTCACCAAACCGGAACCCCTCAACGCCTTGACTGCGCCTAGAAATTCTGTCCATAAAAGTTCTGAACAGAATCGGTGACAAAGGACAGCCTTGGCGGAGTCCAACCCTCACTGGAAATGTGTCCGACTTACTGCCAGCAATGCGGACCAAGCTCTGACACTGATCACACAGGGAGCGGACCGCCACAATAAGACAGTCCGGTACCCCATACTCTCTGAGCACTCCCCACAGGACTTCCAGAGGGACACGGTCGAATGCCTTCTCCAAGTCCACAAAGGACATGTAGGGCAAACTCCCATGCACCCTCAAGAACCCTGCAGAGGGTATAGAGCTGGTCCACAGTTCCACGACCAGGACGAAAACCACACTGTTCCTTCTGAATCCGAGGTTCGACTATCCGACGTAGCCTCCTCTCCAGTACACCTGAATAAACCTTACCGGGAAGGCTGAGGAGTGTGATCCCACGATAGTTGGAACACACCCTCTGGCCCCCCTTCTTAAAGAAAGGGACCACCACCCCGGTC
>NC_084618.1:5596335-5651335 GCF_033978795.1 Nerophis ophidion | reverse complement strand
CTTGTCACTGATTGGGAAAGTGAACAGGGATTACGTAGAGTTTATATGTCAAGAGAAATGTAATCTACCGCTCAGACCGAGGCCCCTGCGTAGGCAACACGGCCCCTAGACCAGCCTAATGTGTCTGCCTTCACTTTCAATCCAGCCAGCTACTTTTGGTTGATGCCAGCCATTTTTGCTGGCAAAAATGTGGCATCTGATCTTATGCGCTTTGTTCCGCTCGGAGCAGATTTGTGTCAAAAAATTGGCTCAATATTCATCGACGCCCACACCCCTCCCGCAGCTTCTTATCTCCTCTGAGGCGAGCACATTTTGTTTACGATGTTGTATGCCACTAATCATCATGACAGGATGCACCAACAGTGTGTCTTACAACCTTATTAGTAGCCTGCACTGACAACGGCTAAGCTAATGCTAGCACTTTGATATCAGTTGCAGAAATCACGCAGAACTGCACAAAAAAAATGAAAGACAAATGAAACCCATTTTGACAAAAAAAAAATGCTATTCATTAAAAAAAACTATTTTTTCCATATCCATCCATCTTCTTCCGCTTTACCGAGGTCGGGTCGCGGGGTAGGCAGCCTAAGCAGGGAAGCCCAGACATTGATTGATTGAGTGAAACTTTTATCAGTAGATAACTACGCCGGATAGTCGAACCTCGGATTCAGGAGGAACAGTGTGGTTTTCGTCCTGGTCGTGGAACTGTGGACCAGCTCTATACTCTCGGCAGGGTTCTTGAGGGTGCATGGGAGTTTGCCCAACCAGTCTACATGTGCTTTGTGGACTTGGAGAAGGCATTCAACCGTGTCCCTCGGGAAGTCCTGTGGGGAGTGCTCAGAGAGTATGGGGTATCGGACTGTCTTATTGTGGCGGTCCGATCCCTGTATGATCAGTGCCAGAGCTTGGTCCGCATTGCCGGCAGTAAGTCGAACACATTTCCAGTGAGGGTTGGACTCCGCCAAGGCTGTCCTTTGTCACCCATTCTGTTCATAACTTTTATGGACAGAATTTCTAGGCGCAGTCAAGGCGTGGAGGGGTTCCGGTTTGGTGACCGCAGGATTAGGTCTCTGCTTTTTGCAGATGATGTGGTCCTGTTGGCTTCATCTGACCGGGATCTTCAGCTCTCGCTGGATCGGTTCGCAGCCGAGTGTGAAGCGACCGGAATGAGAATCAGCACCTCCAAGTCCGAGTCCATGGTTCTCGCCCGGAAAAGGGCGGAGTGCCATCTCCGGGTTGGGGAGGAGACCCTGCCCCAAGTGGAGGAGTTCAAGTACCTAGGAGTCTTGTTCACGAGTGAGGGAAGAGTGGATCGTGAGATCGACAGGCGGATCGGTGCGGCGTCTTCAGTAATGCGGACGTTGTACCGATCCGTTGTGGTTAAGGAGCTGAGCCGGAAGGCAAATCTCTCAATTTACCGGTCGATCTACGTTCCCATCCTCACCTATGGTCGTGAGCTTTGGGTCATGACCGAAAGGATAAGATCACGGGTACAAGCGGCCCAAATGAGTTTCCTCCGCCGGGTGGCGGGTCTCTCCCTTAGAGATAGGGTGAGAAGCTCTGCCATCCGGGAGGAACTCAAAGTAAAGCCGCTGCTCCTCCACATCGAGAGGAGCCAGATGAGATGGTTCGGGCATCTGGTCAGGATGCCACCCGAACGCCTCCCTAGGGAGGTGTTTAGGGCACGTCCAACCGGTAGGAGGCCACGGGGAAGACCCAGGACAAGTTGGGAAGACTATGTCTCCCGGCTGGCCTGGGAACGCCTCGGGATCCCCCGGGAAGAGCTAGACGAAGTGGCTGGGGAGAGGGAAGTCTGGGCTTCCCTGCTTAGGCTGTTGCCCCCGCGACCCGACCTCGGATAAGCGGAAGAAGATGGATGGATGGATGGCATTAGGTTATTTACAATCCAGGGAGATGGGATGTGAATAGAGAAGGGTATTAGTAAAGGGTTGAAGTTGTCTGGAGGTGTTGTTTTAGAGCGGTTTTAAAGGAGGATAGAGATGCACTTACTTTTACACCTGTTGGGAGTGCATTCCACATTGATGTGGCATAGAAAGAGAATGAGTTAAGACCTTTGTTAGATCGGAATCTGGGTTTAACATGGTTTGTGGAGCTCCCCCTGGTGTTGTGGTTATGGCGGTCATTTACGTTAAGGAAGTAGTTTGACATGTACTTCGGGATCAGGGAGGTGTAGCGGATTTTATAGACTAGGCTCAGTGCAAGTTGTTTTACTCTGTCCTCCACCCTGAGCCAGCCCACTTTGGAGAAGTGGGTTGGAGTGAGGTGTGATCTGGGGTGGAGGTCTAAAAGTAACCGGACTAGCTTTTTCTGGGATGTTTGGAGTCTAGATTTGATCGTTTTGGAGGTTCTGGGGTGCATTCCTCTCCCCAGCCACTTCGTCCAGCTCTTCCCGGGGAATCCCGAGGCGTTCCCAGGTCAGCCGGGAGACATAGTCTTCCCAAACTAGGGATGGGTACCGAATTCGGTACTTTAATAGGCAATGACCGAATTCTGTCCGTACTACCAGGTATCGATTCATGTAAAATCGATACCTTTTCATTGCACGTGACGTCACGTCCGGTTGCAGTCTCTTAACGTCCAAACACCGGCTCATGTAAGCAATCACTCAAGCAGCACTGAGGGCGGACACAGCCAAACTCCCTTTAAGTAATGTTGCAATTTTCAAAGCAGGTATGCATGGTAGAAAACGCTCTAACGTAAAGTAAGGTCCACTTTCCCAAAATGCATTAGCTGGATGCTATTTCACATTGGATTTGCTATAGACAGGCTACTGTTAGCATTAGGGATTTTACATGGTGATTTCAACGCATCCAAATTTGGTAATAAAAACTACAACTAAAATGAATGCTACGATTAAACAGCTGGTGTTTAATAAGCACAATTTATAGGGAGCAACATAACACATTCATGTTCCTGGAAATAGCTACTTTCGAGTTAGACGTGTTTTTCAACTCTAGAACTCGGCAGAGTAACCGTGTTTTACTCTTCCATATCAGTAGGTGTCAGCCGGTAGCTAATTGTTTTGTAGATGTTGGAAACAGCGGGAGGCAGTGTGCAGGTAAAAAGGTAACTAATGCTTAAACCAAAAATAAAGAAAAGGGAGTGTCCCTAAGAAAAGGCATTGAAGCTTAGGTAAGGCTATGCAGAATAAAACTAAACTGCGTTCAAAAGACTCCGGCTTATTAGTGATTCCTAGAGCTCAAAAAAAGTCTGCGGGCTATAGAGCGTTTTCCGTTCGGGCTCCAGTACTCTGGAATGCCCTCCCGGTAACAGTTCGAGATGCTACCTCAGTAGAAGCATTTAAGTCTCATCTTAAAACTCATCTGTATACTCTAGCCTTTAAATAGACCTCCTTTTTAGACCAGTTGATCTGCCGCTTCTTTTCTTTCTCCTATGTCCCCCCCCTCCCTTGTGGAGGGGGTCCGGTCCGATGACCATGGATGAAGTACTGACTGTCCAGAGTCGAGACCCAGGATGGACCGCTCGTCGGGACCCATGATGGACCGCTCGCCTGTATCGGTTGGGGACATCTCTACGCTGCTGATCCGCTTGAGATGGTTTCCTGTGGACGGGACTCTCACTGCTGTCTTGGAGCCACTATGGATTGAACTTTCACAGTATCATGTTAGACCCGCTCGACATCCATTGCTTTCGGTCCCCTAGAGGGGGGGGGTTGCCCACATCTGAGGTCCTCTCCAAGGTTTCTCATAGTCAGCATTGTCACTGGCGTCCCACTGAATGTGAATTCTCCCTGCCCACTGGGTGTGAGTTTTCCTTGCCCTTTTGTGGGTTCTTCCGAGGATGTTGTAGTCGTAATGATTTGTGCAGTCCTTTGAGACATTTGTGATTTGGGGCTATATAAATAAACATTGATTGATTGATTAAACTGAACTGGCTGCAAAGTAAACAAAAACAGAATGCTGGACGACAGCAAAGACTTACTGTGGAGCAGAGACGGCGTCCACAAATTACATCCGAACATGACATGACAATCAACAATGTCCCCATAAAGAAGAATAAAAACAACTGAAATATTCTTGATTGCTAAAACAAAGTAGAATATCTCTCAAAGGAAGACATGAAACTGCTACAGGAAAAAGAGAAAAAGTCACCAAAATAGGAGTGCAAGACAAGAACTAAAACACGACACACAGGCTCAAAATAAGTAACAATGTGATGTGACAGGTGGTGACAGTACACCTACTTTGAGACAAGAGCTATATTTTTGCATGCTTGGTTATGCTTTATCTAACAATTGCGACAACGACTTTTTACTGTCAACTGAGTTTTGTTTTTAATGATTGCTGCAGGCGGTGTGGTCCCGAATTTCTTCAACGCAAAAATTGTGCCTTGGCTCAAAAAAAAGGTTACAAAACACTGCCAAAGAGAACCCTGTAAGATAATCCCCGAGCCTCAGGCTGCAACTAAAACCTAATTGGATAGCGGTAGTCGAAAAGTCAGACTATCTTAACGATTAGTCGACTCATGGAATTATAAAGCATACTCAAATCAGGTTGCTGTAATTCACCCGGTGACTTTTAAATTCAGCTAAAGGTATTTTAGACAAGTCGACTGCACTCTCGGTCATGATTTTGATGATTTCTTTCTTTGATTCAATGAGTATCATCCACGTCTCCTAAGCATCGTCCTTCACACTCTCAATCAATCAATCAATCAATGTTTATTTATATAGCCCTAAATCACAAGTGTCTCAAAGGGCTGCACAAGCCAGTACAACATCCTCAGTTCTGAGCCCACATAAGGGCAAGGAAAAACTCACAACCCAGCGGGATGTCAATATGAATGACTGAGAAACCTTGGAGAGGACCGCAGATGTGGGTGACACCCCCCCTGCCCCCCAGTCCAGTCCAAAGTGGATCTAACATAATAGTAAGAGTCCAGTCCAGAGTGGATCTAACATAATAGTGTGAGAGTCCAGTCCATAGTGGATCTAACATAATAGTAAGAGTCCAGTCCAGAGTGGATCTAGCATAATATTGTGAGAGTCCAGTCCATAGTGGATGTAACATAATAATGAGAGTCCAGTCCATAGTGGATCTAACATAATAGTGAGAGTCCAGTCCATAGTGGATCTAACATAATAGTGAGAGTCCAGTCCATAGTGGATCTAACATAATAGTGAGAGTCGAGTCCATAGTGGATCTAGCATAATATTGTGAGAGTCCAGTCCATAGTGGATCTTACATAATAGTGAGAGTCTAGTCCATAGTGGATCTAGCATAATATTGTGAGAGTCCAGTTCATAATGGATCTAACATGATAGTGAGAGTCCAGTCCATAGTGGATCTAACATAATAGTGAGAGTCCAGTCCATAGTGGATCTAGCATAATATTGTGGGAGTCCAGTTCATAGTGGATCTAACATGATAGTGAGAGTCCAGTCCATAGTAGATCCAACATAATAGTGAGTGTCTAGTCCATAGTGGATCTAGCATAATATTGTGAGAGTCCATAGTGGATCTAACATAATAGTGAGAGTCCAGTCCATAGCGGATCTAACATAATACTGAGAGTCCAGTCCATAGTGGATCTAACATAAAAGTGAGAGTCCAGTCCATAGTGGATCTAGCATAATATTGTGAGAGTCCAGTTCATAGTGGATCCAACATAATAGTGAGAGTCCAGTCCATAGTAGATCCAACATAATAGTGAGAGTCCAGTCCATAGTGGATCTAGCATAATATTGTGAGAGTCCATAGTGGATCTAACATGATAGTGAGAGTCCGGTCCATAGTGGATCTAACATAATAGTGAGAGTCCAGTCCATAGTGGATCTAACATAATAGTGAGAGTCCAGTCCATAGTGGATCCAACATAATAGTGAGAGTCCAGTCCATTGTGGATCTAGCATAATATTGTGAGAGTCCAATCCATAGTGGATCTAACATAATAATGAGAGTCTAGTCCATAGTGGATCTAGCATAATATTGTGAGAGTCCATAGTGGATCTAACATAATAGTGAGAGTCCAGTCCATAGTGGATCTAGCATAATATTGTGAGAGTCCAGTCCATAGTGGATTTAACATAATAGTGAGATTCCAGTCCATAGTAGATCCAACATAATAGTGAGAGTCCAGTCCATAGTGGATCTAGCATAATAATGTGAGAGTCCAGTCCATAGTGGATCTAACATAATAGTGACAGTCCAGTCCATAGTGGATCTAACATAATAGTGACAGTCCAGTCCATAGTGGATCCAACATAATAGTGACAGTCCAGTCCATAGTGGATCTAACATAATAGTGACAGTCCAGTCCATAGTGGATCCAACATAATAGTGACAGTCCAGTCCATAGTGGGGCCAGCAGGAGACCATCCCAAGCGGAGATGGGTCAGCAGCGGAGAGATGTCCCCAACAGATGCACAGGCGAGCGCTCCACCCTAGGTCCCGACTCTGGACAGCCAGCACTTCATCCATGGCCACCGGACCTGTGACCCCCCCTTCCACAAGGGAGTGGGGGACAGAAAAGAAACGGCAGATCAACTGGTCTAAAAAGGGGGTCTATTTAAAGGCTAGGATATGCAAATGAGTTTTAAGATGGGACCTAAATTCTTCCACTCACTCTCTTTCTTCCACTGGTCGAAAAAAAAAAGTTATGTCAAGCTCTAGTAGAGCTGGTATTCAGACAAAGTCATAAGCCAGGGCATTTGAGTTACCGATGTACTTAAATGTCCTTTACGAAGACAAAAAAGCCGACCACCCCAGAAAGCCACAGCCTTAATTTAACAACTCAAAAATACTAAAGGCACAGGATGCAAAGGTTTATGCAACTTCCC
Source organism: Nerophis ophidion (assembly GCF_033978795.1). Taxonomy (NCBI): domain Eukaryota; kingdom Metazoa; phylum Chordata; class Actinopteri; order Syngnathiformes; family Syngnathidae; genus Nerophis; species Nerophis ophidion. Next base: position 5,644,515 of record NC_084618.1, on the reverse strand, counting down.
AAAGTGCAAAACCAACGTTGCATCATTCCCAATGGTGAGAAGACAGCGTAGGGCTGGCCGATATGGCCTTTTTTTAATATCTCGATATTTTTAGGCCATGTCACGATACACGATATACATCTCCATATTTTGCCTTAGCCTTTGAATGACCACTTGATGCATATAATCACAGCAGTATGATGATTCTATGTGTCTACACCAGGGGTGCCCATTACGTCGATCGCGAGCTACCAGTCGACCGCGGGGGGTGTGTCAGTCGATCTCCAGCCAGGCTTTTAAAAAAAATTGACCTAAAAATGAGTGATCATCAATCTTCACCAAGACGTCACTTAAATGACATTCACGGTACCGGAGGGTCTTGTGAGATGACGCTGGCTGCTGCAAGATCATTATTATGAAAATATGACCGAGAGGAAGGCGAGAAACACTTTTTATTTCAACAGACTCTCGCGCCGTACCTTCCGTCAAAACTCTAAAGGCCGACTGCACATTTCCTATCTTCACAATAAAAGCCCTGCTTCATGCTGCCTGCGCTAACTAAATACAGAGTCTCGGAAAACTGGCGTGCACAAGCGATCCCTCAGAAAGCTGGCGTGCACATCACTTGTGCACGCCAGCTTTCTGACACTCTTATTTTGTTAGCGCAGGCAGCATGAAGCAGGGCTTTTATTGTGGAGATAGGAAATGTGCAGTCGGCCTTTAGAGTTTTGACGGAAGGGACGGCGCGAAAGTCTATTGAAATAAAAAGTGTTTCTCGCCTTCCTCTCTGTCATTTTTTCATAATAATGAACTGGCAGCAGCCAGCGTCATCTCACAAGACCCTCGGGTGCCGTGAATGTCAATCAAGCAAGCTACGGAATTTGCCGCCAATGTTTTTCTTGTAAAGTGTATGGAAGCTGGATGAATTAGATGCCAAAAACCAACCACTTTCATGTGGTATTGTACAGAAAGGACAACTTTTTTTCTCCTCCATTTGAAAATGTGGGCGTTATCATCATTACTGTCTGATTCCAATCAATGCAAGTCATCAGAATCAGGTAATACACCAACTTATATTCTTGTCTTTGTGAAAGAAAGACATCTATATGTGTTACACATGCTTGTATTATCATTAAACACATTTAACTTGTTTACAAAAATGTCTCTTTCATAAATAAATAAATATAAATGATATATATAAATGAGGTAGATCCCCTCGAGTTGGTCAATTGAAAAGTAGCTCGCCTGCAGAAAAAGTGTGGGCACTCCTGGTCTACATGAAAACATTCTTCTTCATACTGCATTAATATATGCTCATTTTAAACTTTCATGTAGAGAAGGAAATCACAACTAAGTCAATTCACCAAAACTGTTTTTATTAAGCAGTGGCACAAACATTCATGTCATTTCCAAAACAGAAAGTGCAAGATTGTCAGAGACATTTTGAAACAAGCTATTAGTGCACTTTTGTGCATGATGTCACCAAGATGACATAATAAAACAACACTAAATTAAAGTGTACTTTTTCTACAAGAACGCCAGCACAATAGTTTAAAACAAATAAAGTGCACTTTTGTGCATGATGTCACACAAGATATTTCAATAACAGTCAAATAAAAATGAGCTGCATAATAGGAATTCAAGTAGTGTATGTCCTTCACTATCAGCGGACGTTATCTCCTTCCGTTGTTGACTATTTGTTTCATACGGTGTTGATCTGGAAATAGTTGCTTTGGCATTTTGTTGGCGTGGCACCGAACGTTGACATGCGGAGTTTCAAGCACTCCTTATTCTCTAGCGGGGGACTTTTCAAATGATCCTTCATCAGCAGTGCTGCTACTTTTTGTTGCAACGCTTTTGCCGCATAAATGTTCAAAATATTCCCGCTTGAAGCCAAACCACCGCCAGACGATGGACCTAGGGCTGGGCGATGTATCGATAAACTCGATACATCGCGGGTTTGTCTCTGTGCGATATAGAAAATGACTATCGTGATATTCGAGTATATGTTCTCACACAGTTGCTTTGAGCTGCGGGCATTACACTACAGGCGTTTCCCAATCTTTCTTGTCTCTCTTTCTCACAGAGACATAAACAAGCGCACCTTCTTACATACGTCACGTGTGCAACGTCATACGCCCTCCCCGAGCAGAGAGGTAGCTACATGGAAGTCATTAGCTGTGATGCTAACGGTGCGTTGCGAGTGGTAATACGAGAGAAAGAAGGTGCGAATCTGGTAACAAATGGAGGAAGAATTAATTCCCAAGAAAAACGGCATGGGGTGCATCGTCTGCCGGTGGTTAGGCTACAAGCGGAAAGATGTCTTTCATTGATTGATTGATTGATTGATACTTTTATTAGTAGATTGCACAGTTCAGTACATATTCCGTACAATTGACCACTAAATGGTAACGCCCGAAAAAGTTTTTCAACTTGTTTAAGTCGGGGTCCACGTTAATCAATTGATGGTCGAACAAGTATGCGGCAAAAGCGTTGCTACAAAAAGTAGCAGCACTGCTAATTTGTAGCATCATTTGAAAAGTCACCCGCTAGAGAATGAAGAGTCCTTGAAACGGCATGTCAACATCTCCATTCGGTGCCACATCAACAAAATGCCGAAGCAACTATTTCCACATCAACACCATCCATCCATCCATCTTCTTCCGCTTATCCGAGGTCGGGTCGCGGGGGCAACAGCCTAAGCAGGGAAGCCCAGACTTCCCTCTCCCCAGCCACTTCGTTTAGCTCTTCCCGGGGGATCCCGAGGCGTTCCCAGGCCAGCCGGCAGACATAGTCTTCCCAATGTATCCTGGGTCTTCCCCGTGCCCTAAACACCTCCCTCGGGAGGCGTTCGGGTGGCATCCTCACCAGATGCCCGTACCACCTCATCTGGCTCCTCTCCATGTGGAGGAGCAGCGGCTTTACTTTGAGTTCCTCCCGGATGGCAGAGCTTCTCACCCTATCTCTAAGGGAGAGACCCACCACACGGCGGAGGAAACTCATTTGGGCCGCTTGTACCCGTGATCTTATCCTTTCGGTCATGACCCAAAGCTCATGACCATAGGTGAGGATGGGAACGTAGATCGACCGGTAAATTGAGAGCTTTGCCTTCCGGCTCAGCTCCTTCTTCACCACAACGGATCGGTACAACGTCCGCATTACTGAAGACGCCGCACCGATCCGCCTGTCGATCTCACGATCCACTCTTCCCTCACTCGTGAACAAGACTCCTAGGTACTTGAACTCCTCCACTTGGGTCAGGGTGTCCTCCCCAACCCGGAGATGGCATTCCACCCTTTTCCGGGCGAGAACCGTGGACTCGGACTTGAAGGTGCTGATTCTCATTCTGGTCGCTTCATACTCGGCTGCGAACCGATCCAGTGAGAGCTGAAGATCCCTGTCGGATGAAGCCATCAGGACCACATCATCTGCAAAAAGCAGAGACCTAATCCTGCGGTCACCAAACCGGAACCCCTCAACGCCTTGACTGCGCATAGAAATTCTGTCCATAAAAGTTATGAACAGAATCGGTGACAGAGGACAGCCTTGGCAGAGTCCAACCCTCACTGGAAATGTGTTCGACTTACTGCCGGCAATGCGGACCAAGCTCTGACACTGATCATACAGGGATCGGACCGCCACAATAAGACAGTCCGATACCCCATACTCTCTGAGCACTCCCCACAGGACTTCCCGAGGGACACGGTCCAATGCCTTCTCCAAGTCCACAAAGCACATGTAGACTGGTTGGGAATATATACTCGAATATCACGATACAGTCATTTTCTATATCGCACAGAGACAAACCGCGATATATCGAGTATATCGATGTATCCAGAGGTGGGTAGTAACATGCTACATTTACTCCGGTACATCTACTTGAGTAACTTTTGGGATAAATTGTACTTGTAAGAGTAGTTTTAATGCAACATACTTTTACTTTTACTTGATTATATTTATAGAGAAGAAACTCCGCCCCATTTATCTACATTCAGCTCGCTACTAATTTTTATCGATCTGTTAATGCACGCTTTGTTTGTTTTGGTTTGTCAGACAGACCTTCAAAGTAGGATCTATCACATGCCTGCGTTTCACCAATCAAATGCAGTCAACTGGTGACGTTTGACTCCGTTTCACCAATCAAACATAGCCAGGCGGTCACATGATTAACTGCACTTTAAAAAAAAATGTTTTCTAAACTTTTATTTGTAAATTTCAACATTTACAAACAGTTGAAAATAATAATCCAAGTAAGTACAAAAACAGCACAAAACAGCGGCAGGGGTTTGTAAATTCAAAGTAACTAAAATAGAATGCAATAAATATATATATATAAATCAATCAATCAATCAATGTTTATTTATATAGCCCCAAATCACAAATGTCTCAAAGGACTGCACAAACCATTACGACTACAACATCCTCGGAAGAACCCACAAAAGGGCAAGGAAAACTCACACCCAGTGGGCAGGGAGAATTCACATCCAGTGGGACGCCAGTGACAATGCTGACTATGAGAAACCTTGGAGAGGACCTCAGATGTGGGCAACCCCCCCCCCTCTAGGGGACCGAAAGCAATGGATGTCGAGCGGGTCTAACATGATACTGTGAAAGTTCAATCCATAGTGGCTCCAACACAGCCGCGAGAGTTCAGTTCAAAGCGGATCCAAGACAGCAGCGAGAGTCCCGTCCACAGGAGACCATCTCAAGCGGAGGCGGATCAGCAGCGTAGAGATGTCCCCAACCGATACTGGGTCTTGACTCTGGACAGCCAGTACTTCATCCATGGTCATCGGACCGGACCCCCTCCACAAGGGAGGGGGGGGACATAGGAGAAAGAAAAGAAGCGGCAGATCAACTGGTCTAAAAAGGAGGTCTATTTAAAGGCTAGAGTATACAAAATATATATATATATAAAATAAACAAAGTGCAAAGCCATAGGCTCACTCAATCTCAGTAAATAACTAAAATTTGGAACACAGCATCATCGTTTTCACAGCTTTTCGGTTGTTCGAAGTAGACTGTTTTAATGTAGAGTTCTAAATCTTTTTTAAAGGCACAAAAAACTGGTCGGGTATTGAGAAACTTACATTTATGAATATAAAACTTAGCCAATAGTATAATGAGTGTCATGCCTGTAAATCAGGTTTATGTTTGGTCATGTTTTGTTTTGTTTTTGGACTCTTACGTTTTGTTTGTTTCCATGCCAACCCATTAGTTTCCACCTGGTCCCCTTAGTCATGCCCTGATCCTCAGCCTCTCACACCTGTTTCTGATTACCACAGTGGTATTTAAGTCATTTGTTTTCCTTTCCTCGGCCTGGCTACTTTATCTACTGGACTGTGTTGAACCCTCATGACCACGCACCTACCTTTCCTTGCCGGACCCTCATGCTTTGCCACGCTGTTTATTGTTTGACCACAGACTTCTTTGTATATATGCCTCAGTGCTAGTTTTTGGTTTGCTTTGTGCCTTTTATAGTATCTTCTGTTTGTTTGTACATAGTCCTGCCTTGGTGCTGTTTTTGTTTATAGTTTTTAGTATAGATTATTATTCGCCACCGAGCGCGACCTTTGTTTTGCCTGTTTTGTATTATAGTGTAGAAATAAAAAAATGTACTTACATTCACGTCTCTCCCGTGCGAATCATCCTTTGCGTAGAAGAAGCAAAATAAATCCATGTCACAGTCCTGACAATGAGATTGCAAAGGTAAAATTAATTTAAAAAAATTTTTTCAATACAGTGTAAAACCAAATATATATTATTTATTATTAGGGCTGGGCAACGATTAAAAATTTTAATCGAAGTTAATCGCACTATTTCTCCGATTAATCGCGATTAACTGCATTGTATACGCAAAGCCCAATAATGAATTCAAAAGTAGTGTGTAGTGCACCTTTATTGGAATATTCTCCCACATGAACAAAAGCGCCAAAACATTTGTTGTGCAAACACAATTTAAATCAGTCCTTGTTAAACAGTAGCAGTTAAATAGCATATTTGATGAAAATCAACTCCAAAAATGTAAACACAAACATTTAAGCTTATTGCCACTGCCAGGGTATTTAAGTTATCCTGTTTGTTATGGAAAATAAATATAATCTACATACAAATCTCTGAGCCACAATCATAACATCTGAACAGGCAATTTCTGAGGTAACAGCAGAAACATTTTTTTTATCAGGGTCTTATGTTTAAAAAACCTATATTATAGGTAGTGGGCTGTTTTAGGGAATTTTTGATCAAATTATCCGTAGTAGCAATATTAATAATGTTGTGTTTATTCTGCGTAGTGCACTTAAAATACGTATGACCATATCTAGGAATTGATATGATGGGAATTTTCCGATTGTTTGCTTGGTGCTTTGATAAACTGAAGGCATCATATACATGGTACTATATTGTGATGTTATGAGCCAGGGAAAAAAAGAACTACCCTACTCAGCATGCAACAGGAGTGAGGAGCATGCGCGGTAGCCCGGTATAGGTTGTGTCGCCATGACGGCATCTTGTATGTTGTGATATGCACGCTCTGAAAGTAAACGTTAAGAACTCAGCCAACACTCCTGGTCTGCATTATTCATAAATAGACAGACAACACATATACTCCGCTGCTTCACAGGCCGCTGGATGTAGCCGGCAAAGTATTCCCATGCTAGCTAGCTGGTCTAGCAAGCACGCCTCATTCAGTCCAAAACGGCCCGATCTATCCACATTCAGAATTGTCTGGCGGTCGTAAGTGATCCCGGAGTGACCACGCTGTAAGCCAGCCATGAAATTTGCAGAATTGTCCGGTATTTTTGCCAAATGTTCCATCTTTACCAAGAGCCCCTCCACGCCGGGCGACGCCATCTTGTTAAGAAACGGCGTTAACAAAATAAAAGCATGTAAACAACATACGCAAATGTGCGATAAAATAATTGTCGGCGTTAATAGATTGATGAGTTAACGCGTAATTAACGCATTAATTTGCCCACCCCTATTTATTATATATTATTGTTTTAGTTGCTTAAGAGATTTTCCTGTCTCTGAATTTGTTCATTGCTATTTTTATGTTTTTGTGCATTACTTGTTGCCGTCATTAAACGAACAGGTTACTCATCAGTTACTCAGTATTTGAGTAGTTTTTTCACAACATACTTTTTACTTTTACTCAAGTAAATATTTGGGTGACTACTCCTTACTTTTCCTTAAGTAATACATCTCTAAAGTAACAGTACTCTTACTTGAGTACAATTTCGGGCTACTCCACCCACCTCTGGCTATATATCGCCCAGCCCTAAGGCAGCGTCACCGTAAAAATTTTCCCTGACGCGAGTCTGGGACGTAGCTCGCCCCAGAAGTGTGAAAACGATGCTTTGTTTTAAGGAATTATTGTTAGTGTCAAGTGCGTGAAAACTCCCATCACCGTCCAGTCATGGTTCACAATCGGCTCAGACTGTGTAGCGTTCATGGTCTGTTTACATGGCAGCTTCCCGGAAAGAGGTTAAGGGGCCAGGGGGGTGGGGGCTGTGTGTCTGATGCCTAGATTACAGTATTTACTGGAGTGCACAGGCCTGAAGATCTGCTTAAGTGATGCCTTTGAGGAGGAAGGCACACAGACGATTTGAGATCCTTATTCCAAGATAACTTAAGATGTGACTTTAAGGTTTTACTACTTACGTATAAAATACTACACGGTCTAGCTCCATCCTATCTTGCCGATTGTATTGTACCATATGTCCCGGCAAGAAATCTGCCTTCAAAGGACTCCGGCTTATTAGTGATTCCCAAAGCCCAAAAAAAGTCTGCGGGCTATAGAGCGTTTTCCGTTCGGGCTCCAGTACTCTGGAATGCGCTCCCGGTAACAGTTCGAGATGCCACCTCAGTAGAAGCATTTAAGTCTCACCTTAAAACTCATTTGTATACTCTGGCCTTTAAATAGACTCCCTTTTTAGACCAGTTGATCTGCCGTTTCTTTTCTTTTTCTTCTATGTCCCACTCTCCCTTGTGGAGGGGTCCAGTCCGATCCGGTAGCCATGTACTGCTTGCCTGTGTATCGGCTGGGGACATCTCTGCGCTGCTGATCCGCCTCCGCTTGGGATGGTTTCCTGCTGGCTCCGCTGTGAACGGGACTTTCGCTGCTGTGTTGGATCCGCTTTGGACTGGACTCTCGCGACTTTGTTGGATCCATTATGGATTGAACTTTCACAGTATCATGTTGAACTTTCACAGTATCATGTTAGATCCGCTCGACATCCATTGCTTTCCTCCTCTCCAAGGTTCTCATAGTCATCATTGTCACCGACGTCCCACTGGGTGTGAGTTTTTCCTTGCCCTTATGTGGGCCTACCGAGGATGTCGTAGTGGTTTGTGCAGCCCTTTGAGACACTAGTGATTTAGGGCTATATAGGTAAACATTGATTGATTGATTGATTATTCATTCAAGGTGCGGCTGCTGTACTGTTAGCGTTATGTTTTTCCGTCATTTCTACTAGGTAGGCCTGACTGATTTCATACTATGTGCTTCCAAACATTCCTTTAGGCACGTGTGTATTCGCTGGGATGAAGTGTGCCTGAAGTAAATAACTCCTTTGGGCAGGTTCTGACATGTTTGAGATGTGTAAAAAAAAAAAAAAAAATCTAGAAGTGTGTCCTCTTAGAGCAACTTTAGCTTTGACTTGGAATCTTTTAATGAGATGACATTTCATTAAAGTTATTTTACTTTGCAAAAAACAAAGGGTTTAGTGTAAAGGCTGATAAGAGAGCTGCAAATGACTAGATAGATAGATAGATAGATAGATAGTACTTTATTTATTCCGTCAGGAGAGTTCCTTCAGGAAAATTACAATTTTCAGCACAATCCCATTCAAGATTGATTGATTGATTGATACTTTTATTATTAGATTGCACAGTACAGTACATATTCCGTACAATTGACCACTAAATGGTAACACCCCAATAAGTTTTTCAACTTGTTTAAGTCGGGGTCCACGTTAATCAATTCATGGTAAGATCAAACAAACATTACAGGGAGACAGAACAGGATCACTGACGGGTCTGCCGGCTTCCAGCGCCCCTTACAAAAAAGATGTGATACAGGTAAACAAGGCGGGGGGGGGAGAAAAAAATAGAAGATTGAAATAAAATAACAAAATCGGTCTTAGCCTGGGCCCCGGAGAGGGGGTCCAGACTGAGGCCAAGGGAAAAAAACAACTCGTACCCAGAGTACACATCCCTCTTACATGTGTGTAAGAGGGAAACATCAAAGAACACAGAGGACATTAAAGACATTAAAGACTAATGGCTATGTTGGGATAGGTTGATTGGCAACACTAAATTGTCCCTAGTGTGTGAATGTGAGTGTGAATGTTGTCTGTCTATCTGTGTTGGCCCTGCGATGAGGTGGCGACAGTACACGTTCATCAACATTAAACTGCCTCAAGTTGTTGCTCTTACTTGGCAGTAAGAGGATTTATGGGCTCTTTGTTCTTCCCCCATAGAAGTGGGTCAAAATATAGTTTTTAATGCAATACACATACCCCCTGCCACCCCGAACGGGACAAGCGGTAGAAAATGGATAGTCTTAAATCTGCTTCTATAAAAAAAATTGTTATTGCTTTAGCCCTGCCTGGCTGGCCGAGGAGAGGCTGCTTGAATGTGGTGGTGACGCTAAGACCCGACTTATTACCACAATTTTCTCACCGAAACCTGCCGGTTGACATGTGGTAGGGAACCATGTTCGCTTGACCGCTCTGTTCCATAGTAAAGCGTCACTTCATCTTTCGGGAATGTAAACAAGGAAACACCGGCTGTGTTTGTGTTGCTAAAGGCAGCTGCAATACACCGCTTCCCACCTACATCTTTCTTCTTTGACGTCTCCATTGTTAATTGAGCAAATTGCAAAAGATGCAGCAACACAGATGTCCATAATACTGTGGAATTATGCGACCAAAATGTCCTCTAAAATGCGTGACATCATGCGCACGCGTCGTCATACCGCGACGTTTTAGCATGACACTTCTGTGCGAAATTTAAAATTGCAATTTAGTCAACTAAAAAGGCTGTATTGGTAAGAGCCGACTTATTACCACCATTTCCTCACCGAAACCTGCCGTTTGACATGTGGTAGGGAACCATGTTCGCTTGACCGCTCTGTTCCATAGTAAAGCGTCACTTCATCTTTCGGGAATGTAAACAAGGAAACACCGGCTGTGTTTGTGTTGCTAAAGGCAGCCGCAATACACCGCTTCCCACCTACAGCTTTCTTCTTTGACGTCTCCATTATTAATTGCACAAATTGCAAAAGATGCAGCAACACAGATGTCCAGAATACTGTGTCATTATGTGATTAAAGCAGACGACTTATAGCTGTGATCGGTGCTGGAACAAAATGTCCGCTACAATCCCTAACCATACTCCGACGTTTTCGACAGGATACTTAGCGCGAAATTTAAAATTGCGATTTAGTAAACTAAAACGTGTTGCAATGTTAATATTTCATTATTGATATATAAACTATCAGTCTGCGTGGTGGGTAGTAGTGGCTTTCAGTAGGCCTTTGAGTCGGGGTCCACGTTAATAAATTCATGTCAATCAAGTGAAGATTGATCATCTCAAATTTTTAGGTGTATTTCTTTCAATGTCTGACTGGCGATCAACCGGTAGCTCGCGATCAACATAATGGAGACACCTGATTTATACAGTTTATGAACGATTCAGTCTTTAATCCAATCCAATCCAATCCACTTTATTTATATAGCACATTTAAACAACAATAACGTTTCCAAAGTGCTGCACAGCCATGTTAAAAACAATTGTAAAAAATAAATAAATAAATAAATAAAATAAAATTAAAAAAAGTGTGTATATATATATATATATATATATATATATATATATATATATATATATATTATGCTCCACCAATGACTGAATGTGGTGGTGACGCTAAGACCCGACTTATTACCACAATTTTCTCACCGAAACCTGCCGGTTGACATGTGGTAGGGAACCATGTTCGCTTGACCGCTCTGTTCCATAGTAAAGTGTCACTTCATCTTTCGGGAATGTAAACAAGGAAACACCGGCTGTGTTTGTGTTGCTAAAGGCAGCTGTAATACACCGCTTCCCACCTACATCTTTCTTCTTTGATGTCTCCGTTATTAATTGCACAAATTGCAAAAGATGCAGCAACACAGATGTCCAGAATACTGTGTCATTATGTGATTAAAACAGACGACTTATAGCTGTGATCGGTGCTGGAACAAAATGTCCGCTACAATCCCTAACCAGGATACTTAGCGTGAAATTTAAAATTGCGATTTAGTAAACTAAAACATGTGTTGCAATGTTAATATTTCATCATTGATATATAAACTATCAGACTGCGTGGTCGCTAGTAGTGGCTTTCAGTAGGCCTTTGAGTCGGGGTCCACGTTAATAAATTAATGTCAATCAAGTGAAGATTGATCATCTCAAATTGTTTAGGTGTATTTCTTTCAATGTCTGACTGGCGATCGACCGGTAGCTCGCGATCAACATAATGGACACCTCTGATTTATACACTTTACGAACGATTCATTCTTTAATCCAATCCAATCCAATCCACTTTATTTATATAGCACATTTAAACAACAATAACGTTTCCAAAGTGCTGCACAGCCATGATAAAAACAATTGTAAAAAAAAAAAAAAAATAATAATGATAATATATATATATATATATATATATATATATATATATATTATGCTCCACCAATGACTGAATAAAAACAAAAAATAAATAAATATAAAACAATATAAAAACAAATATGATTAAAAACGATTTTAAAGGGTAAAATCAATTAAAACAGTAAAATAGAAATCAAAGTGTATAAAAAAAACACAGAGGACCACACAACTCACGTAGTGTTAAAAGCCAAAGAATAAAAGTGGGTCTTAAGACGAGACTTAAAACACTCCACTGTGGAAGCAGTTTGAACATGGAGGGGCAGAGTGTTCCAGAGCTTAGGGCCGACCACAGAGAAGGCCCCTGTCTCCCCTGGTCTTAAGTCTGGTCTTGGGCACCACGAGCTGGAACTGGCTCTCGGACCTCAGAGCGCGCGCAGGAATGTAAATTTGGATGAGGTCCGAGATATATTGAGGTGCCAGTCCATGTAAAGATTTGAAAACAAACAGCAATGTTTTAAAATCAATTCTAAAATGAACAGGGAGCAAATGCAAACTCTGAAGAATTGGGGTTATATGCTGGCGTTTCCTGGCCCCTGTTAAAAGTCCTGCTGCCGCGTTCTGGACTAACTGCAACCGGGAGAGAGCTTTTTGGCTAATGCCAGCATTGCAGTAGTCCAGGCCACTTGAAATAAAAGCATGCACGACTTGTTCAAAAAGGTTAAACGATAAAAACGGTTTAACCTTTACTAAATGACGAAGGTGATAAAAAACACGATTTTAAAACGCCATTGACTTGTTTGTCTAGTTTAAAATGGCTGTGTATAGTGACGCCAAGGCTGGTGACTTTGGGACGCACATCATTTTGCAATGGTCCGAAGTCAGTGAGGGCCGGACAAAAAACTAAAATTTTCGTTTTTCCCTCAATCATTATTAAAAAATTCTGGGCTAACCAAGCCTTGACGTGGCATAGACAGTTAAGAAGGGGTGTCTGGGGGCCGTGGCTTTTTGAAATCCATCCATCCATCCATCTTCTTCCGCTTATCCGAGGTCGGGTCGCGGGGGCAACAGCCTAAGCAGGGAAGCCCAGACTTCCCTCTCCCCAGCCACTTCGTCTAGCTCTTCCCGGGGGATCCCGAGGCGTTCCCAGGCCAGCCGGGAGACATAGTCTTCCCAACGTGTCCTGGGTCTTCCCCGAGGCCTCCTACCGGTTGGACGTGCCCTAAACGCCTCCCTCGGGAGGCGTTCGGGTGGCATCCTGACCAGATGCCCGAACCACCTCATCTGGCTCCTCTCGATGTGGAGGAGCAGCGGCTTTACTTTGAGTTCCTCCCGGATGACAGAGCTTCTCACCCTAAAAAGTCTGCGGGCTATAGAGCGTTTTCCGTTCGGGCTCCAGTACTCTGGAATGCCCTCCCGGTAACAGTTCGAGATGCTACCTCAGTAGAAGCATTTAAGTCTCATCTTAAAACTCATCTGTATACTCTAGCCTTTAAATAGACCTCCTTTTTAGACCAGTTGATCTGCCGCTTCTTTTCTTTCTCCTATGTCCCCCCCTCCCTTGTGGAGGGGGTCCGGTCCGATGACCATGGATGAATTACTGACTGTCCAGAGTCGAGACCCAGGATGGACCGCTTGTCGGGACCCAGGATGGACCGCTCGCCTGTATCGGTTGGGGACATCTCTACGCTGCTGATCCGCTTGAGATGGTTTCCTGTGGACGGGACTCTCGCTGCTGTCTTGGAGCCACTATGGATTGAACTTTCACAGTATCATGTTAGACCCGCTCGACATCCATTGCTTTCGGTCCCCTAGAGGGGGGGGGTTGCCCACATCTGAGGTCCTCTCCAAGGTTTCTCATAGTCAGCATTGTCACTGGCGTCCCACTGGATGTGAATTCTCCCTGCCCACTGGGTGTGAGTTTTCCTTGCCCTTTTGTGGGTTCTTCCGAGGATGTTGTAGTCGTAATGATTTGTGCAGTCCTTTGAGACATTTGTGATTTGGGGCTATATAAATAAACATTGATTGATTGATTGATGATCTCTAAGGGAGAGACCCGCCACACGGCGGAGAAAACTCATTTCGTCCGCTTGTACCCGTGATCTTATCCTTTCGGTCATGACCCAAAGCTCATGACCATAGGTGAGGATGGGAACGTAGATCGACCGGTAAATTGAGAGCTTTGCCTTCCGGCTCAGCTCCTTCTTCACCACAACGGATCGGTACAACGTCCGCATTACTGAAGACGCCGCACCGATCCGCCTGTCGATCTCACGATCCACTCTTCCCCCACTCGTGAACAAGACTCCTAGGTACTTGAACTCCTCCACTTGGGGCAGGGTCTCCTTCCCAACCCGGAGATGGCACTCCACCCTTTTCCGGGCGAGAACCATGGACTCGGATTTGGAGGTGCTGATTCTCATTCCGGTCGCTGCAAACCGATCCAGTGAGAGCTGAAGATCCCGGCCAGATGAAGCCAACAGGACAACATCATCTGCAAAAAGCAGAGACCTAATCCCGCGGCCACCAAACCGGAACCCCTCAACGCCTTGACTGCGCCTAGAAATTCTGTCCATAAAAGTTATGAACAGAATCGGTGACAAAGGGCAACCTTGGCGGAGTCCAACCCTCACTGGAAACGTGTCCGACTTACTTTTTGAAATCGGCATATAAATTCAACTGATCTTTTGGAACAGATAACTAAGAACCGTCGTATTCCCCTCCACACGTTAATCTTCCGGAGCCAGACAATTAGCATTTCATCTCAGTGTTCATCACACTGAACCAGGACAGGAAAAAAAGCAGTGTAAAAGATGACTAGTGATGCAAAAGGAGATTGACGCGGTGCCTAAAGGCATCATGGACGTTCGGTTATTTGGGATTACATGCAGATGGAGAACATCGTGTATCTTGTACGATATGAGGAAACGGTTTTATTAATATGCTGTTGCCACAGTTACATCACCACATGCAACAAATGTACTTCAGTTTCTGTGACACGAGTCATAAAAATGTGCTGCCGAGCTTCCATCGACAGGTAATCTCTGATGCTCAGTTTTTTGGTTATTTTTATAAATTGAAGTCCCAAACACTCGGAGACTCACCCATCGTGAATGTTCTAGGTCATAGTTCCCAAATATGCGGTTATAGCGGGCCGTTTCCTCGCCCCCTCCCTAATCTGGCTTAGCGTTTTCTGCACAGCTGAGCCCGGCCGGGGCCGCTGAGCAAAGCAAAGCAAAGAGTGACGTCATTGTTTGTGTAGCCACACATGACAGGAAGGCGCGACTCCCTAACGTTTCCTCTAGTCTTGGTTGCTTTGCTGCAAGAGGCTCGGAGCTAAATATCTTCTCGTTGAAACACACAGCAAAATAAAGTAGAGACGAGTCTTCTAGCTATGTTGCGGTATCTTTTTAAGCCCTGGGAACCTCACTCCGTCTTTGCAATAAATAGACAAAACTTTGTTTTTGGCTTAACTAAACTTTGCTATTTTTTATCGCAGCCTGTTTAGGTGGCATAGAAGTTCAATCAATCAATCAATCAATGTTTACTTATATAGCCCTAAATCACTAGTGTCTCAAAGGGCTGCACAAACCACTACGACATCCTCGGTAGGCCCACATAAGGGCAAGGAAAACTCACACCCAGTGGGACGTCGGTGACAATGATGACTATGAGAACATGATACTGTGATACTGATGATGCTGATGACTATGAGAACATATGAGAACATGATACTGTGAAAGATCAGTCCATAATGGATCCAACACAGTCGCGAGAGTCCAGTCCAAAGCGGATCCAACACAGCAGCGAGAGTCCCGTTCACAGCGGAGCCAGCAGGAAACCATCCCAAGCGGAGGCTGATCAGCAGCGCAGAGATGTCCCCAGCCGATACACAGGCGAGCAGTACATGGCCACCGGATCGGACCGGACTCCCTCCACAAAGGAGAGTGGGACATAGAAGAAAAAGAAAAGAAACGGCAGATCAACTGGTCTAAAAAGGGAGTCTATTTAAAGGCTAGATCGAGGTTAGGTCTTTTAAGAAGAGGATGAATAACCGCTTTTTTGAATGCTAGGGGAACAGTGCCCGAGGAGAGTGATAAGTTTATAATATTTAGCACTGATGGACCTAATAATACAAAGAGCTCCTTGATCAGTTTCCCAGGAAGAGGGTCAAGTAAACATGTTGTTTGTTTTATTCCATTTACACGTTGTAACAATTCCTCTAATGTTATTTCCTCAAAACGAGATAAACTATTTTGGAGGGCAGTATCCGCCGTATATACAATCGTGTCAGTGTTAATAGAACCCCGTTGTAGCTGGGACGCATTATCTTTAATCTCCTTTCTAATGACTTCAATTTTCTTACTAAAGAATTGCATAAAGTCATCAGCTGAGTGGGTGGAGCTACTGGAAGGAGTCCCTTGTTGAGTTAGCGATGCTACCGTACTAAACAAAAATTTAGGATCGTTTTTATTACGGTGGATGAGATTTGAGTAATATTTAGCTTTAGCTAAGGTAAGCATGCGTTTATAAGTTATTAAACCATCACTCCATGCTTGATGGTGCACCTCAAGTTTAGTCGTGTGCCATTTGCGTTCCAGCTTTCTGCATAATAATTGCTGAGCTCTAGTTTCTTCTGTAAACCATGGGGTGCGCTTTTTTGGAGCCTTTTTTAACTTTAGCGGTGCTATGTTATCAATGGTTTCGCGCAGGGCGTCGTTAAAGTTGTTAGTGAGGTTATCAATAGAGCTCACATATTTTGGGAATGGTGCCATTACCGAGGGCAGTAGGTCAGCAAGAGTTGTCGTTGTGGCCGTATTAATGTTGCGGCTGCTATAGCAGTTATTATTATTATTAGTTTGAGGAACATGCGTCTGAACCCCGAATTTCATAAGGTAATGATCGGACAATACTTTAGTACACGGGAGTATCGTAACTTTGGAAACGGTGATACCCCTGACAAGCACTAGGTCTATCGTATTACCGTTGCGATGCGTGGGTTCATTTATTATTTGTGTAAGACCACAGCTATCAATTATAGTCTGGAGCGCTACGCACGGTGGGTCCGATGGGGTATTCATATGGATATTATCGCGTGTGTCACTTGTTCCTCCTTGATAATTAGTTCGATTTAGTTCCACCTTGTCCACTCCTAAGACATACCAAAGACTATAAAAATCTATTCCATAATTATCATCTCTTAAGACCAGGCCTGGGCAATTATTTTGACTCAGGGGGGCCACATTTAGAGAAAAAAATGTGTCTGGGGTGACATGATGGTGAGGCATAATGGATGCGTGTTGCTACCCCAGGGATGCAAGAGGACCAGGACAGGCAGGAGTTGCAGGTAAGATTAGATTTAATACAAAAACAAAAATAATACTGGTACAAAATACGAAGAAAGGCGTGCCGAACGCACGGAGAGCTAGGCTAATAATTAGCAACTAGAGCAGAGTACAGGAATAGACGTGCAAGCTAAGGCGAGACTTAGCAATAGTGATTACAAAAAGAAGAACCAACCAGAAGGAACTGAGGTAGCAGGCAGGACTAAATACTAAAGCAATCAATGAAAAACAGGTGTGCCTCAAAAACAAGGGGAGGTGGAACCAATGTGAAACCATGGAGACCGGATAAACAGGAAGTGCTCAAACTAAGGAACAGAAGAGTCCAAAATCACAACATGGGGGCCGGTATATTTATTTTGAGGAACTCTAATCCAAAACCTCACAAAAATGTCTGATTGAATGCTAAAACCGTTATGACCGGACCGCCTTAAAGAACGGAATTGAATTTTTACATTTTTCTATGAAGGATAAAACACTGAATATTGACAAAATATGAATGTCACACCCCCTTTCGTTGGACATATTTTACAGTCAAGTGAAACGCAACAAAAATGCAACAATATGAATGCAAAGGGTAGAAATTAAACCCACCTACAATCTGATATATCTGATATTTGCTGATTTTCCCCCAGGAATCAATAAAGTACTTTCTATTCTATTCTATATATCACTAAGCTTTAGAACTTTGTTGTGAAATCTCCTTCCGCGTCCGTGGAAACGATGTTTGGTTCCTCTCTGAGCTGCTGTGACGTAGATGACCATAGTAACTAATTAGATGACCATAGTAACTAAATAGATGACCATAGTAACTAATTAGATGACCATAGTAACTAATTAGATGACCATAGTAACTAATTACATGACCATAGTAACTAATTACATGACCATAGTAACTAATTAGATGACCATAGTAACTAATTAGATGACCATAGTAACTAATTAGATGACCATAGTAACTAATTACATTACCATAGTAACTAATTAGATGACCATAGTAACTAATTAGATTACCATAGTAACTACAAACCCCGTTTCCATATGAGTTGGGAAATTGTGTTAGATGTAAATATAAACAGAATACAATGATTTGCAAATCATGTTCAACCCATATTCAGTTGAATATGCTACAAAGACAACATATTTGATCTTCAAACTGATAAAAACATTTTTTTGGGGCAAATAATCATTAACTTTAGAAATTTGATGCCAGCAACACGTGACAAAGAAGTTGGGAAAGGTGGCAATAAATACTGATAAAGTTGAGGAATGCTCATCAAACACTTATTTGGAACATCGCACAGGTGTGCAGGCTAATTGGGAACAGGTGGGTGCCATGATTGGGTATAAAAGCAGCTTCCCCCCAAAAAATGCTCAGTCTTTCACAAGAAAGGATGGGGCGAGGTACACCCCTTTGTCCACAACTGCGTGAGCAAATAGTCAAACAGTTTAAGAACAACGTTTCTCAAAGTGCAATTTCAAAACATTTAGAGATTTCAACATCTACGCTCCATAATATCATCAAAAAGTTCAGAGAATCTGGAGAAATCACTCCACGTAAGCGGCATGGCCGGAAACCAACATTGAATGACTGTGACCTTCGATCCCTCAGACGGCACTGTATCAAAAACCGACATCAATCTCTAAAGGATATCTCCACATGGGCTCAGGAACACTTCAGAAAACCACTGTCACTAAATCCAGTTTGTCGCTACATCTGTAAGTGCAAGTTAAAACTCTACTATGCAAAGCGAAAGCCATTTATCAACAACATCCAGAAACACCGCCGGCTTCTCTGGGCCTGCGATCATCTAAGATGGACTGATGCAAAGTGGAAAAGTGTTCTGTGGTCTGAAGAGTCCACATTTCAAATTGTTTTTGGAAATATTCGACATTGTGTCATCCGGACCAAAGGGGAAGCAAACCATTCAGACTGTTATCGACGCAAAGTTCAAAAGCCAGCATCTGTGATGGTATGGGGGTGCATTAGTGCCTAAGGCATGCGTAACTTCCACAACTGTGAAGGCACCATTAACGCTGAGAAGTACATACAGGTTTTGGAACAACATATGCAGCCAACTAAGCGCCATCTTTTTCATGGACGCCCCTGCTTATTTCAGCAAGACAATGCCAAGCCACATTCAGCACGTGTTACAACAGCATGGCTTCTATTAAAATAGTGTGTGTACTTACCTGGCCCGCTTGCAGTCCAGACCTGTCTCCCATTGAAAATGTGTGGCGCATTATGAAGCGTAAAATACGACAGCGGAGACCCCGGACTGTTGAACGACTGAAGTTCTACATCAGGGGTGGCGAACTCAAATACAGAATGGGCCAAAATTTTAAACTGAACAAAGCCGCGGGCCAAGGTTGAACAAATTAACCTTTTAATAGGGACCCAAACAACTTCTGCATTGAATACTGAACAAGCGAGACTTGTATAACTTTATAGTGACATGCTAAAATTGAGTTTCAAATAATACTAATAATTTAAAAATAGCAATGGCATAGCAAATCACATTTAAATAGAAATTGAATGCCTCTTTTCAATTTGCAGCCTTCTTAGGTAAATATCAAAATAAACTTTTCCCACAGGCTAATAATACATCCGTCCAGGAAGAGGTAGTGCTGCAAGGCTTTCTGTGTATTTATAATGTGTTTATGTTGTGTTACAGTGCGGATGTTCTCCCGAAATGTGCTTGTCATTCTCGTTTAGTGTTGGTTCACAGTGATTTGTAACAGTCTTAAAGTTGTTTATACGGCCACCCTCAGTGTGACCTGTATGGCTGTTGACCAAGCTTGCATTGCATTAGCGTGTGTGTGTTTAAAAGCCACAAATATCACGTGACTAGGTTTTAGAGGACGCTTGAGGCAGCGCCTTTTAGGCACGCCCCCAATATTGTTGTCCAGGTGGGAATCGGGAGAAATTTGGGAGAATGGTTGCCCCCTGTGATTTTCGTGAGGGGCACTGAAATTTGGGAGTCTCCTTGGAAAATCGGGGGGGGGTTAGCAAGTACGAGTATTAGCGGTGAATGCGGTATTACAGCGACACCGCCGCTGTCTAATACCGGCGGGCCAGCAACGATGTTAATTTGATATTGCCTCAAGGGCCAGGGCCAGAGTTTGACACCCATGCTCTACATAAAACAAGACTGGGAAATAATTCCACTTTCAAAGCTTCAACAATTATTTTCTTCAGTTCCCAAACATTTATTGATAGAAAAGGTGATGTAACACAGTGGTGAACATGCCCTTTCCCAACTACTTTGGCACGTGTTGCAGCCATGAAATTCTAGGTTAATGATTATTTGCAAAATAAATAAAATAAAGTTTGAGTTTGAACATCAAATATTATGTCTTTGTTGTGCATTCAATTGAATATGGGTTGAAAATGATTTGCAAATCATTGTATTGCGTTTATATTTACATCTAACACAATTTCCCAACTCATATGGAAACAGGGTTTGTATTACATCATGCAAAAGCACAGATTCCAACTATTGAAATACTATTTTGTATAGTTAAAGACTTAGGGTCATTAGAAAACATCACTGCAGCTACACTTTCCATCTTAAAAATCTAAAAAAAATGATTTGGGAATGTCCCAGCAGGCCAGATTGAAAAGCTCAACGGGCCGCATGTGGCTCCTGGGCCTTAATCTGCCCAGGTCTGCATTAAGCCATATCCAATTCTATTTCTCTGTCCAGAAAAATGTTTACGGTGGAACCGTTTAGGTCACCAACTTGTTCAACAACTCAATTCCCAGTCCCAATTTTATGTACTATTTCTAGGGGTGTCAAATAACGCGTTAACTATACATTTTAATAAAGACACACATTTTTTTTAACGGCCGATTTAACGCACACGCTGCCTTTTTGACCCTCGGGCCGTGCCGTAACGGAGGAAACTTGGCTGCAGTTCACTGCTTAGCGATAAGACCCAAACGGGGGTAATAGCAAGCATAAATGGAGGAAGAAACAAAAGGTACATTATGGAAATATCAGCTTCCAAGCCATGGCAAGTTGTTCTCCTGACAAGAAAAGACAATTTTCCGCCAAGACGACATCAAATCACTACCGTGCATCGTTCAGATGTTCAGGTGGTGCTTAGCTAGGGACGGCGTGGTTCCTGGTTCGATCCCCACCTTCTGCCAACCTCATCACGTCCATTGTGTCCCCGAGCAAGACACTTGCGGCTGCTAGACTTTTGACAAGAACAAGAAAGTTTGATCATATTACGCCTGTACTGTATATACCTTTATATACATATATACATACATATATACCTGTACTGGCTCACCTGCACTGGCTTCCTGGGCACTTAAGATGTGACTTTAAGGTTTTACTACTTACGTATAAAATACTACACGGTCTAGCTCCAGCCTATCTTGCCGATTGTATTGTACCATATGTCCCGGCAAGAAATCTGCCTTCAAAAGACTCCGGCTTATTAGTGATTCCTAGAGCTCAAAAAAAGTCTGCGGGCTATAGAGCGTTTTCCGTTCGGGCTCCAGTACTCTGGAATGCCCTCCCGGTAACAGTTCGAGATGCTACCTCAGTAGAAGCATTTAAGTCTCATCTTAAAACTCATCTGTATACTCTAGCCTTTAAATAGACCTCCTTTTTAGACCAGTTGATCTGCCGCTTCTTTTCTTTCTCCTATGTCCCCCCCTCCCTTGTGGAGGGGGTCCGGTCCGATGACCATGGATGAAGTACTGACTGTCCAGAGTCGAGACCCAGGATGGACCGCTCGTCGGGACCCAGGATGGACCGCTCGCCTGTATCGGTTGGGGACATCTCTACGCTGCTGATCCGCTTGAGATGGTTTCCTGTGGACGGGACTCTCACTGCTGTCTTGGAGCCACTATGGATTGAACTTTCACAGTATCATGTTAGACCCGCTCAACATCCATTGCTTTCGGTCCCCTAGAGGGGGGGGGTTGCCCACATCTGAGGTCCTCTCCAAGGTTTCTCATAGTCAGCATTGTCACTGGCGTCCCACTGGATGTGAATTCTCCCTGCCCACTGGGTGTGAGTTTTCCTTGCCCTTTTGTGGGTTCTTCCGAGGATGTTGTAGTCGTAATGATTTGTGCAGTCCTTTGAGACATTTGTGATTTGGGGCTATATAAATAAACATTGATTGATTGATTGACTTCACCCTTGCTCCTGATGGGTTGCGGTTAGGGCCTTGCATGGCAGCTCCCCTCCATCAGTGTGTGAATGTGTGTGTGAACGGGTGAATGTGGAAATAGTGTCAAAGCGCTTTGAGAACCTTGAAGGTAGAAAAGCGCTATACAAGTACAACCCATTTATCATTTATTTCCAATCCATAAAGTATGTGTAAATATCACAAAACGCCATGGCCATTTTGAATATTCCCCTCCCAATATCTTCGGCAATTTCCTTGGATTCAAGGTCGGGTGACGTCACGATGAGAATGCTTCTGCAGTCTCACCATATCAGCAGATCAGTCATACTGAAAATATGCCAAAATTAGAAACAGATGTTGTTGTGGATTACTCACAACCCTTATATGTTTTTCCTTTTTTAATGCATAATAATAATAATAAAAAAGGTCTGCTAACAATAGGTAAGGTTTTACTACTTACGTATAAAATACTACACGGTCTAGCTCCATCCTATCTTGCCGATTTGTATTGTACCATATGTCCCGGCAAGAAATCTGCGTTCAAAGGACTCCGGCTTATTAGTGATTCCCAAAGCCCCAAAAAAAGTCTGCGGGCTATAGAGCGTTTTCATTTCGGGCTCCAGTACTCTGGAATGCCCTCCCGGTAAAAGTTCGAGATGCCACCTCAGTAGAAGCATTTAAGTCTCACCTTAAAACTCATTTGTATACTCTAGCCTTTAAATAGACTCCCTTTTTAGACCAGTTGATCTGCCGTTTCTTTTCTTTTTCTCCTATGTCCCACTCTCCTTTGTGGAGGGGGTCCGGTCCGATCCGGTGGCCATGTACTGCTTGCCTGTGTATCGGCCGGGGACATCTCTGCGCTGCTGATCCGCCTCCGCTTGGGATGGTTTCCTGTGAAAGGGACTCTCGCTGCTGTGTTGGATCCGCTTTGGACTGGACTCTCGCGACTGTGTTGGATCCATTATGGATTGAACTTTCACAGTATCATGTTAGACCCGCTCGACATCCATTGCTTTCCTCCTCTCCAAGGTTCTCATAGTCATCATTGTCACCGACGTCCCACTGGGTGTGAGTTTTCCTTGCCCTTATGTGGGCCTACCGAGGATGTCGTGGTGGTTTGTGCAGCCCTTTGAGACACTAGTGATTTAGGGCTATATAAGTAAACATTGATTGATTGATTGAATAGAGTCAATGAAAGCTCTCTATTCCACCCACAAACCTCTCTAAATTACCATCCAAAACCTCCCAACAATACTCTATATCAGTGTTTTTCAACCACTCTTTTGTACCGTGAGACACAGTCCGATGTGCCGTGGGAGATTATCTCATTTCACCTATTTGGGTTAAAATATTTTTTGCAAACCAGTAAATATAGTCTGCAAATTGTTTGTTGTTGTTGAGTGTCTGTACTGCCTAGAACTCTGCAGAGTAACCACGTAATACTCTTCCATATCAGTAGGTGGCAGCCGGTAGCCAATTGCTTTCTAGATGTCGGAAACAGCGGAAGGCAGGATGCAGGTAAAAGGTAACTAATGCTTAAACCGAAAATAAACAAAAGGTGAGTGCCCCTAAGAAAAGGCATTGAAGCTTAGGGATGGCAATGCATGACGAAACTAAAACTGAACTTGCTGCAAAGTGTACAAAAACAAATTGCTGGACGACAGCAAGGACTTACTGTTGAGAGAAGACGGCGTCCACAAAGTACATCCAAACATGACATGACAATCGACAATGTCCCCAGAAAGAAGGGTAAAAACAACTGAAATATTCTTGATTGCTAAAACAAAGTAGATACAGGAAATATCGCTCAAAGGAAGACATGAAACTGCTACAGGAAAAACTTTATCGTGGATGTTCTCTACTAAATCCTTTCAGCAAAAATATGGCAATATCGCGAAATGATCAAGTATGACACATAGAATGGACCTGCTATCCCCGTTTAAATAAGAAAATCTCATTTCAGTAGGCCTTTAACTTCCTACATTCTACCGAAGCAGCAACTTTTATTTTTAACTCTTTTGGATTTTAAACGGGAAAGATATATGGACATCCTTTCAGTCGTCATCACAGTGAGAGCAGACATCGTACAGTTAGTGATCATTTTTATTATGTTTGTGGTTCGTATTTCTTGTTTAGCATTTAGCAATACTGCTACATGATGCTTAATGTGTCATTAAAGCCAGATCTGTTTAGCAGAGGTTGTAAAACTTAAATAATCGTTGTTAGTCTGCATGATTCACATTGTTGTTAATGGGGAAGGGATCTGTGGTACCTACCTCTAATCATGTAACTGGCTTGCTCATTATTTCTCAAAATGGCTCGGTAATCCCCGGGAGGTTGATGCTATTTTGATTGTATCTATTTATTCGCAAACTTTGGAAGTTTTTCGGTGTTATAAACCAGATATATATGATAATTGTTTCAATATGGAGGCAACTTGTTTTTTCACTCCACTGCTACTTTCAGGGCTGGTTCATTACACCTTGTGGCTTTGAGCTGTGTGTTTGTTTGCTTCCTCAGCTTTTGTGCCTGCACTTTCCCTAGGCCTTTGTGATACGGGCTTAAAATAAAATGGCAGATATTTTTCACAAAATATTCAATATATGATTTTTTTTCTCGACCTACTTCTTTTTAAAAAAAAAAAAAGCAGTGAATGCAAATTACAGAGACAGTTCATAACAAGTTTCACTTTTATTTGACCAAAAAACTAACTGCATGTTACTCTTAGCAAAATGTATTTTTTTAGGAAGTGAGTTGTTTTTTCCAACAAATATAAATTGGACTTTCAACAAAATTATTTTTACAAAAACTAAACTAATGAAATTGAGCTATTTTTCCTAATTCTTGCATATTTACTGATAGGCTTTTGCTGAGATATTGATCAATTGACATTGTTCTAATCAAATTGAATGTAACACTTTAGTATGGGGAACATATTCGCCATTAATTAGTTGCTTAATAACATGCAAATTAGTAACATGTTGGCTCTTAATTAGTCATTATTAAGTACTTATTAATACCTTATTCTGCATGGGCTTTATTATACAACCAGTAAGCCATTAATTTAGAGCAGGGGTGCCCACACTTTTTCTGCAGGCGAGCTACTTTTCAATTGACCAACTCGAGGGGATCTACCTCATTTATATATATCATTTATATTTATTTATTTATGAAAGAGACATTTTTGTAAACAAGTTAAATGTGTTTAATGATAATACAAGCATGTGTAACACATATAGATGTCTTTCTTTCACGAAGACAAGAATATAAGTTGGTGTATTACCTGATTCTGATGACTTGCATTGATTGGAATCAGACAGTAATGATGATAACGCCCACATTTTCAAATGGGGGAGAAAAAAAGTTGTCCTTTCTGTACAATACCACATGAAAGTGGTTGGTTTTTGGCATCTCATTCATCCAGCTTCCATACACTTTACAAGAAAAACATTGGCGGCAAATTCCGTAGCTTGCTTGATTGACATTCACGGCACCCGAGGGTCTTGTGAGATGACGCTGGCTGCTGCCAGTTCATTATTATGAAAAAATGACAGAGAGGAAGGCGAGAAACACTTTTTATTTCAACAGACTTTCGCGCCGTCCCTTCCGTCAAAACTCTAAAGGCCGACTGCACATTTCCTATCTTCACAATAAAAGCCCTGCATCATGCTGCCTGCGCTAACAAAATAAGAGTCTCGGAAAGCTGGCGTGCACAAGTGATGTGCACGCCAGCTTTCTGAGGGATCGCTTGTGCACGCCAGTTTTCCGAGACTCTGTATTTAGTTAGCGCAGGCAGCATGAAGCAGGGCTTTTATTGTGAAGATAGGAAATGTGCAGTCGGCCTTTAGAGTTTTGACGGAAGGTACGGCGCGAGAGTCTGTTGAAATAAAAAGTGTTTCTCGCCTTCCTCTCGGTCATATTTTCATAATAATGATCTTGCAGCAGCCAGCGTCATCTCACAAGACCCTCCGGTACCGTGAATGTCATTTAAGTGACGTCTTGGTGAAGATTGATGATCACTCATTTTTAGGTCTATTTTTTTTAAAAGCCTGGCTGGAGATCGACTGACACACCCCCCGCGGTCGACTGGTAGCTCGCGATCGACGTAATGGGCACCCCTGATTTAGAGTATTCCCTCAATAACCTCAGAATTATTACTTATTAGTAACCCTAACCCTAACCAGTAGTGTCCAAATAACTCTAAATTAAGTCTTTGTTACTTAGAATATGTTCCCCATACTAAAATGTTACCAAATTAAGTTATTTAATTTAGCTTCCAATGGGAGGCAAAACTCCTGTCTTGAATAAAATACTTCTGTAAATAAAAATGTAGCATTGCGAGGTCTCTATAGTTTTAATGGGTGGATAAACACAGACATATTTAGCGACGTGCAAAAAAACTACTTTAGTGTTTTTTTTTAAATCATACATTGTACCTTGGGTAAAAGATTCCATCACAACATGCAGCTTTTAATCTGGAGTTTGTTCGTGTGTTATGTTCTTGTTTGCCTTCTGAAGAGTTGCATTTCCCCCACTCGGTCGGATGTTTCGGTTTCAGATGCTGGAATCAGCATGCAGTCGTTTCTTCCACGCCTGTTACTGCGAGTGTAAACTATGGACAAAACTTTTCTTTTCTTTGGAATAAACAAATTGTTTTAATACTATGGCAAACTAAGGCCCCAAAAAATGGTTTTAGATGTTTAAGATGGAAAGTGTAGCTGCCATTATGATGTGCGGTGATGTTTTCTAATGACCGGAAGGGTCTTCTAATTAGTTACTATGGTCCTCTAATTACTTACTATGGTCAGTATGAGATATCTCAGATTTTAGGTGGGGTTTTTTTCCACTATGTTTGCATTTTGGTTGCATTTCGGTTGATTGTGATATATATTTTCAATATTCAGTGTTTTATCATTCATAGTTAATATTGTGAATCCCACATTCTTTATTTTCATGCACATTCTGGGCACACTTTTTTTTATCTAAATCTGGCCACCCGAGTAAAATAATTGCCCTCGCCTGATCCATTGGGTGTTATGTGTGGAGAAAACATCAGGCGCAGGTTTTCAGAAGCAGTTCTTTATTATGACAAGCGAGGAGTTCCAAAACGGGAGAAACAAAACAGGCTATCAAAATAGATCCAACCTGACCACAAAATTTACACGATTATTACCAAACTCAAAACGCTCCAGCAACAGAGTGAAAAAGGTTCTACGAAATAAGGGGTGTATCCCTTTATGGAGGATGCCTGTGCGTGACTTTGTTTAACGTGGGGAGACTGGTGACCAGACAGTCACCACACGATCCTTGACAGAATCGGGTCAGGGTCCAGTGGCATAGGCTCCAAGAGGACTGGGGACCCTTTTCTGCTGCAGCCTTCTTCCGCCATTGCAGCCGTTGTGGTAGTTCTTAGATCTCCCAGGGTTCGGTCCTTGGCCCTGCACTCTTCAGCATCTACATGCTGCCGGTGTTAGCTTTCACTGTTATGCTGATGACACCCAACTCTACATGCCCCTAAAGCTGACCAACACGCTGGACTGTAGTCAGCTGGAGGCGTGTCTTAATGAAATTAAACAATGGATGTCCGCTAACTTTTTGCAACTCAATGCCCAAAAAACGGAAATGCTGATTATCGGTCCTGCTAGACACCGAACTATATTTAATAATACAACTCTAACATTTGACAACCAAACAATTAAACAAGGCGACACGGTAAAGAATCTGGGTATTATCTTTGACCCAACTCTCTCCTTTGAGGCACACATTAAAAGCGTTACTAAAACGGCCTTCTTTCATCTCCGTAATATCGCTAAAATTCGCTCCATTATGTCCACTAAAGACGCTGAGATCATTATCCATGCGTTTGTTACGTCTCGCCTCGACTACTGTAACGTATTATTTTCGGGTCTCCCCATGTCTAGCATTAAAAGATTACAGTTGGTACAAAATGCGGCTGCTAGACTTTTGACAAGAACAAGAAAGTTTGATCACATTACGCCTGTACTGTATATACCTTTATATACATATATACATACATATATACCTGTACTGTATATACCTTTATATACATATATACATACATATATACCTGTACTGGCTCACCTGCACTGGCTTCCTGTGCACTTAAGATGTGACTTTAAGGTTTTACTACTTACGTATAAAATACTACACGGTCTAGCTCCATCCTATCTTGCCGATTGTATTGTACCATATGTCCCGGCAAGAAATCTGCCTTCAAAGGACTGCGGCTTATTAGTGATTCCCAAAGCCCAAAAAAAGTCTGCGGGCTATAGAGCGTTTTCCGTTCGGGCTCCAGTACTCTGGAATGCCCTCCCGGTAACAGTTCGAGATGCCACCTCAGTAGAAGCATTTAAGTCTCACCTTAAAACTCATTTGTATACTCTAGCCTTTAAATAGACTCCCTTTTTAGACCAGTTGATCTGCCGTTTCTTTTCTTTTTCTTCTATGTCCCACTCTCCCTTGTGGAGGGGGTCTGATCCGGTGGCCATGTACTGCTTGCCTGTGTATCGGCTGGGGACATCTCTGCGCTGCTGATGCGCCTCCGCTTGGGATGGTTTCCTGCTGGCTCCGCTGTGAACGGGACTCTCGCTGCTGTGTTGGATCCGCTTTGGACTGGACTCTCGCGACTGTGTTGGATCCATTATGGATTGAACTTTCACAGTATCATGTTGGACCCGCTCGACATCCATTGCTTTCCTCCTCTCCAAGGTTCTCATAGTCATCATTGTCACCGACGTCCCACTGGGTGTGAGTTTTCCTTGCCCTTATGTGGGCCTACCGAGGATGTCGTAGTAGTTTGTGCAGCCCTTTGAGACACTAGTGATTTAGGGCTATATAAGTAAACATTGATTGATTGATTGATTGATCTACCGTCTTCCACCTGCTCTGCCGTTGAGGTCTTCACTAGATCGGAGGCAGTCAAGTACTAGGCCTTTGCCAAGGGCCACCTAGGGTAACAGTAGTAAAGGGGTTAACCTCCTAGTGCTCCAAGACCCCATCGAGGAGCCGGATGGACTTTAATGTCATGCCCGGGACGTGACTACCAAATACGACAGAAAGGATTTCAACCAGGAAACTACCCTTACCTGGAAAAAGTTACAAACCAAAACTTTCCCGATCATCCATAAGATAACACCAAAACGTGTCTACGGCTGTGGACTAGACTGTGGCAAAGAAACGCTGGAGGTACGCACAAGAAGATACAAAACACTCTGGCACAGGACAGAAAGACACTATGTTAGATCCACTATGGACTGGACTCTCACAATATTATGCTAGATCCACTCCACGTCCATTGCACCGGTCGACCGAGGGAGGTTGGGTCCCCACTTCTGCGGTCCTCTCCAAGGTTTCTCATTGTCCCATTGGGTTGAGTTTGTGGTCCTCTCCAAGGTTTCTCATTGTCCCATTGGGTTGAGTTTGTGGTCCTCTCCAAGGTTTCTCATTGTCCCATTGGGTTGAGTTTGTGGTCCTCTCCAAGGTTTTCTCATTGTCCCATTGGGTTTAGTTTGTGGTCCTCTCCAAGGTTTCTCATTGTCCCATTGGGTTGAGTTTGTGGTCCTCTCCAAGGTTTTCTCATTGTCCCATTGGGTTGAGTTTTTCCTTGCCCGAAGGTGTAGTTATGGCTTGTGCAGCCCTTTGAGACACTTGTGATTTAGGGCTTTATAAATAAACATTGATTGATTGATTGAAAGAGGACAAGACATTAAAAGGGGAACTTTATCACAATTCCAAAAGGGTTAAAAACAAGAAAAATCAGTTCCCAGTGGCTTCTTGTATTTTTTGAAGTTTTTTTCAAAATTTTACCGCTCTCGGAATATCCCTAAATAAAGCTTTAAAGTGCCTTATCTTCGCTATCTTCGAAACAACTATCCATTTCCCTGTGACGTCATACAGTGCTGCCAATGTAAACAAATAATGGGAATACCACAGCAAGATATAGCGACATTAGCTCGGATTCAAACTCGGATTTCAGCGACTTAAGCGATTCAACAGATTACGCATGTATTGAAACAGATGGTTGGAGTATGAAAGTATTGAAGAAGAAACTGAAGCTATTGAACGAATAGCTATTGACGTTATTCATAGCCATAGCATGGCCGAATAGCTGCGTTAGCATCGCCGGTAAAATGTGCGGACCAAACGATCAGGACTTTGGCATCTTGTGACACTGGAGCAACTTAAATCCGTCGATTGGTAAGTGTTTGTTTCGCATTAAATCTGGGTGGAAGGAAACGTAATATAGTTGCAAATGCATCTGCAGGTTATCCATACATCTCTGTGCCATGTCTGCTTTAGCACCGCCGGTAAATAGCGTGTTAGCATCGATTAGCGTAGCATGTTAGCATCGATTAGCTGGCAGTCAACATCAACAAAACTCACCTTTGTGATTTCGTTGACTATCGTTGCAAATGCATCTGCAGGTTATCCATACATCTCTGTGCCATGTCTGTCTTAGCATCGCCGGTCAAATGTGGAGACACTCTGGTACATTCAATGGGTGTCTGGCGGCAGACACTTTGGCATCTTCGGGCCAGTGGTGCAACTTGAATCCCTCCCTGTTAGTGTTGTTACACCCTCCGACAACACACCGACGAGGTTCCAAAAAATAGTCAAAAAAATGGAAAATAACAGAGCTGAGACCCGGTGTTTGTAATGTGTTGAAAATGAAGATGTATTACCTCGGCGACGTCACATTCTGACGTCATCGCCTCAAGCGCGATAAACAGAAAGGCGTTTAATTCGCCAAAATTCACCTATTTAGAGTTCGGAAATCGGTAAAAAAAATATATGGTCTTTTTTCTGCACCATCAAGGTATATATTGACGCTTACATAGGTCTGGTGATAATGTTCCCCTTTAAGCATGGGGACACCAATCAGGACAAACGATGAGACACGAGGAAGGGCAAGTGATCCGAAACAAGAAGGAGAGCTAGCATTTCAAAATAAAACAGGAAGTGACAAGACAACCTGAAACGAGACAAAAACCCCAGACAAGACTTCACCCAGGTCCCCACATCTGCGGTCTTCTCCAAGGTTTCTCATTGTCCCATTGGGTTGAGTTTTTCCTTGCCCCGATGTGGGATTTGAAACGATGATGTCGTTGTGGCTTGCGCAGCCCTTTGAGACACCTGTGATTTAGGTCCGTATGAATAAACAGATTGATTGAAAGTTGGACGAGACATTTAAGCATGGGGACACCAATCAGGACAAACGATGACACACGAGGAAGGGCAAGTGATCCGAAAGCTAGCATTTCAAAATGAAACAGGAAGTGACAAGACAACCTGAAACGAGATAAAAAACCCAGACAAGACTTCACCCAGGTCTGACAGAAAAAACGTAGATTTTTTAAAATGTTTTAAATCGTCTGCAACAAAAAGAACTCAAATATATCAATAACATTTTATTAAAAGAACGAGTGTTTGCACGTCGCCTGCCATCTCTGCATCACAGGGTCACGCTGCCAGTGACACATGTCGTCCAAATGAGCCGCACCCGTAGCCGGTTGGTTCCTGGAAAGTCGTAAATTCCATTCCAAATAATTACTCCTACCACAGCTCGACAAAAGTTTTTTCAAAAGTACAAAGTTTGTAAACAAGTCATGCCCCGCCCGGTGTAGCTAATTTTATACAACTAGCGTCGCTGCACAGTTTGTACACTCACACTCACACGGGATGTGATCCAAGCTGTTTCTCTTCCTGCTTCTGAGTCAGCGTCAACAAAGGCGAGAGGCGAGGAATTCCCCCAGACGAGCAACCGGGGTGACAGTGGCCTGCAAGTCCCTTCCCAGCTACTTCCCATCTGACCTTTCCGCCAGCAATGGGGCATAAAGTGCATCCATTGTTTATCTCCCAGCTTTCTCCTTTTTATGTCATGTCGTGTCTTAATGAAATCAAACAATGGATGTCCGCTAACTTTTTGCAACTCGACGCCAAAAAAACGGAAATGCTGATTATCGGTCCTGCTAGACACCGACCTCTATTTAATAATACAACTCTTAACATTTGACAACCAAACAATTAAACAAGGCGACTCGGTAAAGAATCTGGGTATTATCTTCGACCCAACTCTCTCCTTTGAGGCACACATTAAAAGCGTTACTAAAACGGCCTTCTTTCATCTCCGTAATATCGCTAAAATTCGCTCCATTTTGTCCACTAAAGACGCCGAGATCATTATCCATGCGTTTGTTACGTCTCGTCTCGACTACTGTAACGTATTATTTTCGGGTCTCCCAATGTCTAGCATTAAAAGATTACAGTTGGTACAAAATGCGGCTGCTAGACTTTTGACAAGAACAAGAAAGTTTGATCACATTACACCTGTACTGTATATACCTTTATATACATATATACATACATATATACCTGTACTGTATATACCTTTATATACATATATACATACATATATACCTGTACTGGCTCACCAGCACTGGCTTCCTGTGCACTTAAGATGTGACTTTAAGGTTTTACTACTTACCTATAAAATACTACACGGTCTAGCTCCATCCTATCTTGCCGATTGTATTGTACCATATGTCCCGGCAAGAAATCTGCCTTCAATGGACTCCGGCTTATTAGTGTTTCCCAAAGCCCCCAAAAAAGTCTGCGGGCTATAGAGCGTTTTCCGTTCGGGCTCCAGTACTCTGGAATGCCCTCCCGGTAACAGTTCGAGATGCTACCTCAGTAGAAGCATTTAAGTCTCACCTTAAAACTCATTTGTATACTCTAGCCTTTAAATAGACTCCCTTTTTAGACCAGTTGATCTGCCTTTTTTTTTTTTTTGTCCTATGTCCCACTCTCCCTTGTGGAGGGGGTCCGGTCCGATCCGGTGGCCATGTACTGCTTGCCTGTGTATCTGCGCTGCTGATCCGCCTCCGCTTGGGATGGTTTCCTGCTGGCTCCGCTGTGAACGGGACTCTCGCTGCTGTGTTGGATCCGCTTTGGACTGGACTCTCGCGACTGTGTTGGATCCAATACGGATTTAACTTTCACAGTATCATGTTAGACCCGCTCGACATCCATTGCTTTCCTCCTCTCCAAGGTTCTCATAGTCATCATTGTCACCGACGTCCCACTGGGTGTGAGTTTTCCTTGCCCTTATGTGGGCCTACCGAGGATGTGGTAGTGGTTTGTGCAGCCCTTTGAGACACTAGTGATTTAGGCCTATATAAGTAAACATTGATTGATGTGAGATACAGCCTCTCTCTCTATCACACATATGCGGAAAAAAACCCCAAGCAGACACAAAGATATCCTGAGAAGTCCACAAGGGCTTTTTTTCTAAGTTCAATGCGTGGGTGTGCATACTTCTTACATGACCATGAATGCCCGTCTGTCTGCATGAGTCGGAACTCGCTCCGGTCCTTTTCTGTCCCGGAATAGCGGAATATCAATTAAGCAGACGCAGCCGGAGCGAGTGCAAGGATTCCTGCTCGAGCTGATTTTTCTTCTCCGGCGTCTGGGAGAAGCCTCGGGGGAAGGATGCGGAGGAGGAGGAGGACAAGGGGGGCTGAAAGAGACCCTCGAGAGGTGAGGGGGCGGGGGTGTTAGAACGCCACGTGCGGGCCTTTTTGTTGACGGTGTGTGTGATTGACGCGGCACCAAAAACACTCCCGATTCCTGGAAAGCTGAAAACAGTACCTCGGGGTAGCAGTTTCTTGTATTCAATTCGCAGCTTGTTACTCTGAAAAATTTGCAGTGCGAGTTGAGATCCATTTAATTTGTGCTTGGCTCCACAATAACACGTGTAACATCCATCCATCCATCCATTTTCTACCACTTATTTCCTTCAGGGGGGCGGGGGGTCGCTGGATCCTATCTCAGCTGCAATCACCCTGGACAAGTCGCCACCTCGTCACAATTTTTTTGTTGTTCTTATACAAACCCGAGAGAAGTGGTTCCAGAGCCCTTGCTGTGCGTCGAAGTGAGTCCGACTACATCCGGAATTTCTCTACTTCGCGCACTAGCTCAGGCTCTTTCCCCCCCAGTGACGTGACGTTCCACGTCCCAAGAGCTGGCTTCTGTAGCCGAGGATCGGACCGCCAAGTGCCCTGCCTTCGGCTGTCGCCCAGCTCACTTTGCACCCGACCTCTATGCGTGGTGAGCCCATTGGAGGGGGGACCCACGTTGCCTCTTCGGGCCCCATGGGTACAGGCCCGGCCACCAGGCACTCGCCATCGTGCCCCACCTCCGGGCCTGGCTCCAGAGGGGGGCCCCGGTGACCCGCATGCGGGCGAGGGAAATCTGGGTCCATGCTTTTTCTTCCTCCATAAAGGTCTTCGAGCTGCTCTTTGTCTGATCCCTCACCTAGAACCTGATGGCTTCATCTGACCGGGATCTTCAGCTCTCGCTGGATCGGTTCACAGGCGAGCGTGAAGCGGCCGGAATGAGAATCAGCACCTCCAAGTCCGAGTCCATGGTTCTCGCCCGGAAAAGGGTGGAATGCCATCTCCGGGTTGGGGAGGAGACCCTGCCCCAAGTGGAGGAGTTCAAGTACCTAGGAGTCTTGTTCACGAGTGGGGGAAGAGTGGATCGTGAGATCGACAAGCGGATCGGTGCGGCGTCTTCAGTAATGCGGACGTTGTACCGATCCGTTGTGGTGAAGAAGGAGCTGAGCCGGAAGGCAAAGCTCTCAATTTACCGGTCGATCTACGTTCCCATCCTCACCTATGGTCATGAGCTTTGGGTCATGACCGAAAGGATAAGATCACGGGTACAAGCGGCCCAAATGAGTCTCTCCCTTAGAGATAGGGTGAGAAGCTCTGCCATCCGGGAGGAACTCAAAGTAAAGCCGCTGCTCCTTCACATCGAGAGGAGCCAGATGAGGTGGTTCGGGCATCTGGTCAGGATGCCACCCGAACGCCTCCCTAGGGAGGTGTTTAGGGCACGTCCAACCGGTAGGAGGCCACAGGGAAGACCCAGGACACGTTGGGAAGACTATGTCTCCCGGCTGGTCTGGGAACGCCTCGGGATCCCCCGGGAAGAGCTAGACGAATTGGCTGGGGAGAGGGAAGTCTGGGCTTCCCTGCTTAGGCTGTTGCCCCCGCGACCCGACCTCGGATAAACGGAAGATGATGGATGGATGGATTATACAAACCCCGTTTCAATATGAGTTGGGAAATTGTGTTAGATGTAAATATAAACCGAGTTCAATGATTTGCAAATCATTTTCAACCCATATTCAGTTGAATATGCTACAAAGACAACATATTTGATGTTCAAACTGATAAACATTTTCTTTTTTGCAAATAATCATTAACCTTAGAATTTGATGCCAGCAAAACGTGACAAATAAGTTGGGAAAGGTGGCAATAAATACTGATAAAGTTGAGGAATGCTCATCAAACACTTATTTGGAACATCGCGCAGGCTAATTGGAAACAGGTGGGTGCCATGATTGGGTATAAAAGCAGCTTCCATGAAATGTTAAGTAATTCACAAACAAGGATGGGGTGAGGGTCACCAATTTGTAAGCAAATTGTCGAACAGTTTTAGAACAACATTTCTCAAAGTGCAATTGCAAGGAATTTAGGGATTTTACCATCTACGGTCCGTAAAAATCATCAAAAGGTTCAGAGAATCTGGAGAAATCACTGCACGTAAGCGATGATATTACGGACCTTTGAGCCCTCAGGCGGTACTGCGTCAAAAACCGACATCAGTGTGAAAAGGATATCACCACATGGGCTCAGGAACACTGCATAAAACCACTGTCAGTAACTACAGTTGGTCGTTACATCTGTAAGTGCAAGTCAAAACTCTGCTATGCAAAGCGAAAGCCATTTATCAACAACACCCAGGAACACCGCCGGCTTCACTGGGCCCGAGATCATCTAAGATGGACTGATGCAAAGTGGAAAAGTGGTCTGACGAGTCCACATTTCAAATTCTATTTGGAAACTGTGGACGTGGTGTCCTCCGGAACAAAGAGGAAAATAACCATCCGGATTGTTACAGGCGCAAATTTCAAAAGCCAGCATCTGTGATGGTATGGGGGTGCATTAGTGCCCAAGGCATGGGTAACTTACACATCTGTGAAGGCACCATTAATGCTGAATGGTCCATACAGGTTTTGGAACAACATATGTTGTCATCCAAGCAACGTTGTCATGGACGCCCCTGCTTATTTATGCAAAACAATGCCAAGCCACATGTTACAACAGCGTGGCTTCGTAATAAAAGAGTGCAGGTACTTTCCTGGCCCGCCTGCAGTCCAGACATGTCTCCCATCGAAAATATGTGGCGCATTATGAAGCGTAAAATACGACAGCAAGACCCCGGACTGTTGAACAACTTAAGCTGTGCATCAAGCAAGAATGGGGAAGAATTCCACTTTCAAAGCTTCAACAATTAGTTTCCTCAGTTCCCAAACGTTTATTGAGTGCTGTTAAAAAAAAAAGGTGATGTAACACAGTGGTGAACATGCCCTTTCCCAACTACTTTGGCACCTGTTGCAGCCATGAAATTCTAAGTTAATTATTATTTGCAAAAAAAAAAAGTTGGAGTTTAAACATCAAATATGTTGTCTTTGTAGCATATTCAACTGAATATGGGTTGAAAAGGATTTTCAAATCATTGTATTCTGTTTATATTTACATCTAACACAATTTCCCAACTCATATGGAAACGTAGTTTGTAAAATAGTGAAATTTTTTGAGTAAAATTATGACGTTTGTCATAATTTTGCCCCCCAAAAAATTCCATCCAGCCATACATTTTCTACCGCTTGTCCCTTTTGGGGTCGCTGGATCCCATTTCAGCTGCATTCGGGCGGTAGGCGGGGTACACCCTGGACAAGTCGCCACCTCATTGCAATTTTTTTGTTGTTCTTACAAAAAAGTGAAATTTTTTAATTAAAATTATGACTTTTGTCATAATTTTGCCATGTAAAATTCCATCCATCCATCCATTTCTACCGCTTGTCCCTTTTGGGGTCGCGGGGGGGGGGGGGGCGCTGGAGACTATCTCAGCTGCATTCGGGCTTTAGGGGGGTACACCCTGGACAAGTCGCCACCTTATCGCAATTTTTGAAAAAGAAAACGGGTTAATTTATCAATTAGAGATGTCCGACAATGGCTTTTTTGCCAATATACCGATATTGTCCAACTCTTAATTACCGATTTCGATATCAACTGATACCGATAAATACAGTTGTGAAATTAACACATTATTATGCACGGCATGGCAAAGTTTGGAGAGTGGCAATCTGAAGGTTACTGGTTCAATCCCCACCATCTACCATCCTAGTCATGTCCGTTGTGTCCTTGAGCAAGACACTTCACCCTTGCTCCTGATTGGTCCTGGTCATGGGGAAAAAATGCCAACATGGCATTGCCATATTTATTATTCAAGTCACAAAGTGCTTTTTTTTTTTTAACATGCCTCAAAACAGCAGCTTGGAATTTGGGACATGCTCTCCTTGAGAGAGCATGAGGAGGTTGGGGGTTGGAGGGCTAGGGGGTAGCTGGGGGTGTATATTGTAGTGTCCCGGAAGAGTTAGTGCTGCAAGGGGTTCTGGGTATTTGTTCGGTTGTGTTTATGTTATGTTACGGTGCTGATGTTCTCCCGAAATGTGTTTGTCATTCTGGTTTGGTGTGGGTTCGCAGTGTGGCGCATATTTGTAACAGTGTTAAAGTTGTTCATACGGCCACCCTCAGTGTGACCGTGTTTGGCTGTTGACCAATTATGAATTGCATTCACCTGTGTGTGTGTGTGTGTGTGTGTGTGTGTGTGTGTGTGTTTGTGTAAAGCCGTGGATATTAGCG
This sequence comes from Nerophis ophidion, assembly GCF_033978795.1. Classification (NCBI taxonomy): domain Eukaryota; kingdom Metazoa; phylum Chordata; class Actinopteri; order Syngnathiformes; family Syngnathidae; genus Nerophis; species Nerophis ophidion. Next base: position 5,606,606 of record NC_084618.1, on the reverse strand, counting down.
GCGTTTTAAAAAGGCATGGATTTTACTTTTCGAAACCTATACCGATACTTTCCGATATTACATTTTAAAGCATTTATCGTCTTAAAATATCGGCAGTCCGTTATTATTGGACATCTCTAGTTTCAATTTCTATTCTGTTGTTTCAAATATAATTTTATCAGTTAAATTAATAAAAATCCAGACTTAGGACAGTTTCCGATAGTAATGTGCGGAGCGATACTTAAATATCGATACCAGATCTTTCTGCTCTAATATCCATTCTTAAATCAAAATATCAATACTTTTCATACTTGAGTTATTTGAGATAATGTTTATATACAACAGGAAGTAACTAAACTAGAGAATAAGGCAACGTGTCAATGTCGGCATAGCTCGGTTGGTAGAGTGGCCGTGCCAGCAACTTGAGGGTTGCAGGTTCGATTCCCGCTTGTGTCATCCTAGTTACTGCCGTTGTGTCCTTGGGCAAGACACTTTACCCACCTGCTCCCAGTGCCACCCACACTGGTTTAAATGTAACTTAGATATTGGGTGTAACTATGTAAAGCGCTTTGGGTCACTTGAGAAAAGCGCTATATAAATATAATTCACTTCACTTCACAATGTCGAATGCCTTTGTTTACATGTTCAGTATTTTCACGTTAATGTAACTGAATTGTAGTGATATTTAATATTTATTTTATCCATCCATCCATCCATTTCCTACCGCTTATTCCCTTTCGGGGTGGCGGGGGGCGCTGGCGCGTATCTCAGCTACAATCGGGCGGAAGGCAGGGTACACCCTGGACAAGTCGCCACCTCATCGCAGGGCATATTTATTTTATATTAATGCTTTTATTATGTAAATTATTTCATTTTTTTATGTTTTTCAACCTTTTTGGAGCCAAGGCACATGTTTTTTATTGAAAAAAATCCCGATGCCCAGCACTCGCAGAAAACGTTAAAAAATGAAACTCAGCAGCCGATATTAACAGTAAAAAGTCGTTATCGCAATTGTTGGATATAAATTCAAACCATAAGCAAGCATGCATCACTATAGCTCTTGTCTCAAAGTAGGTGTACTGTCACCACCTGTCACATCACGCCGTGACTTATTTTGAGTTTTTTGGTGTTTTTTCCTGTGTGTAGTGTTTTACTTCTTGTCTTGCGCTCCTATTTTGTTGTTGATTGTCATGTCATGTACGGATTGATTGGAACTTTTATTAGTAGATTGCACAGTACAGTACATATTCCGTACAATTGACCACTAAAAGGTAACACCCGAATAAGTTTTTCAACTTGTTTAAGTCGGGGTCCACGTTAATCAATTCATGGATGTACTTTGTGGACGCCGTCTGCTGCTCCACGTGCTGTAAGTCTTTGCTGTCGTCCAGCATACTGTTTTTGTTTACTTTTTTAGTTTCGTTTTGCATAGCTTCAATGCCTTTTCTTAGCGGCACCCGCCTTTTGTTTATTTTTTGGGGTTTAAGCATTAGATACCTTTTTGTGACAGTCTTGCAGGTTTTGGGTTCCAAGGCCCACCAAGGAATGACATAGCTGCGGGCAGGTTTAGACTTCTTTATTTTTTCAATGTCTCTGGTCGGGGCGCTTTTCAGCCGCGCCTCCCTCCGTTGCTCGCTTTTCAGCGGCACGTCGTCGTTTCCTTTTTGCTCTCGTTCTCCGTCGCTCTCCCCCACGTTTCCAGCTGTCGCCCTTTTACAGAGTGCAAAAGGATTATTTAACTGTGCCCAGGTGGGCGACCTGCACACCTGCTCACGATTTTTGCGTCGCTCCCGGCGCGCCCCGCCTCGCCGCTCGCTCGGTGTCCACGCCTCCTCGCCGCCATCTTGGGCCAGGCTCCGGCGTGCCCTGCCTCGCTCTCGGACTGCCGGCCACGCCTCCTCGCCGCCATCTTGCAGCGGGCTACGGTGTGCCCTGCCTCGCTGTCGGACTGCGGGCTCCACCTCTCCACACTTTTTTACCTGCACGCTGTCGTCTGCATACTGTGATCACGACAAAGCATGTTCCCGACATCAACAAAGCAGTTAGTCACCGGCTGCCACCTACTGATATGGAAGATAATTACACGCTCTAGACAGCACCGACACTCGACAACGGCACATTATTTGCAGATTCTAATTACTGGTGTGCAAAAAAATATTTTTAACCCAATTAGGTTAAATGACATCATGTCCCACGGCACACCTGACTGTATCTCACGGTACAGTAGTGTGCCGCGGCACAGTGTTTGAGGTATTGAAATAGTTTGATTGAGGTGGGCTATGGGATCAAAACGAGAAAGTGAAATATAAACCCCGTTTCCATATGAGTTGGGAAATTGTGTTGGATGTAAATATTGTGTTGGATGTAAATATTGTGTTAGATGTAAATATAAACGGAATACAATGATTTGCAAAGAATTTTCAACCCATATTCAGTTGAATGCACTACAAAGACAAGATATTTGATGTTCAAACTCATAAACTTTGGTTTTATTTTGCAAATAATAATTAACTTAGAACTTCATGGCTGCAACACGTGCCAAAGTAGTTGGGAAAGGGCATGTTCACCACTGTGTTACATCACCTTTTCTTTTAACAACACTCAATAAACGTTTGGGAACTGAGGAAACTAATCTTTGAAGCTTTGAAAGTGGAATTATTTCCCATTCTTGTTTTATGTAGAGCTTCAGTCGTTCAACAGTCCGGGGTCTCCGCTGTCGTATTTTACGCTTCATAATGCGCCACACATTTTCCATGGGAGACAGGTCTGGACTGCAGGCAGGCCAGGAAAGTACCCACACTCTTTTACTATGAAGCCACGCTTTTGTAACACGTGGCTTGGCATTGTCTTGCTGAAATAAGCAGGGGCGTCCATTATAATGTTGCTTGGATGACAACATATGTTGCTCCAAAACCTGTATGGACCATTCAGCATTAATGGTGCCCTCACAGATGTGTAAGTCACCCATGCCTTGGGCACTAATACACCCCCATACCATCACAGATGCTGGCTTTTGAACTTTGCGCCTATAACAATCCGAATGGTTGTTTTCCTCTTTGTTCCAGAGGACACCACGTCGTCTGTTTCCAAATATAATTTGAAATGTGGACTCGTCAGACCACAGAACACTTTTCCACTTTGCATCAGTCCATCTTAGATGAGCTCGGGCCCAGCCAAGCCGGCGGCGTTCCTGGGTGTTGTTGATAAATGGCTTTCGCTTTGCATAGTAGAGTTTTAACTTGCACTTACAGATGTAGCGACCAACTGTAGTTACTGACAGTGGTTTTATGAAGTGTTCCTGAGCCCATGTGGTGATATCCTTTACACACCGATGTCAGATTTAGATGCAGTACCGCCTGAGGGGTGAAAGGTCCGTAATATCATCGCTTACGTGCAGTGATTTTCTACAGATTTTCTGAACCTTTTGATGATATCACGGACCGTAGATGGCAAAAACCCTAAATTCCTTGCAATAGCTCGTTGAGAAATGTTCTAAAACAAAGTGGTGACCTTCACCCCATCCTTGTTTGTGACTTACTTAGCATTTCATGGAAGCTGCTTTTATACCCAATCATGGCACCCACCTGTTCCCAATTAGCCTGCACACCCGTGGTATGTTCCAAATAAGTGTTTGATGAGCATTCCTCAACGTTGTCGGTGTTTATTGCCACCTTTCCCAACTTCTTTGTCACGTGTTGCAGGCATCAAATTCTAAAGTTAATGATTATTTGCACACAAAAAAAGAAAAAGTTTATCACATTGAACATCAAATATGTTGTCTTTGTAGCATATTCAACTGAATATGGGTTGAAAAGGATTTGCAAATCATTGTATTCTGTTTATATTTACATCGAACACAATTTCCCAACTCATATGGAAACGGGGTTTGTAATAGATTTTGTCCATCCATCAGTTTTCTACCGCTTATCCCTTTTGGAGCCTATCTCAGCTGTTATAGTTCTAAACCTCTGTCATCCTCAATAAGAAAAAAACCCCAGTCTGTCTAATAAAGGCGGACCACGTGTGTCCTAGTCAACAGGATGCAACGCAGGACAGGAAGTAAGCAGAAAACTAAAGGAAGCGACCTTCGGCGCGACTCGCTAACCTCGGCACCAGGATTCGGGTCCTTGTCTGAGTTCATTCCCCAAAAGGGCGCCACGTCTGAGGATTACATCATGTGTTGAACATGCGTTGTTGGATGTGACCTCATAACAACAACTGGACATATTTTATCCATGAGTCAATCGCCAGTCCACCACTTGGAATTGTGAGTTCTAGGCAGCGACAATGTTTTCTGAGGGCTCAAAGGGCTGGTCTGTAAACGGAGATGTGCTGGACTGATGCGGACATCAGATACTGACAAGACGGGGTGGGGAAGTGACATCGCTTCCTCTTTTCATTCCAGCTGTGTGTGTGTGTGTGTGTGTGTGTGTGTGTGTGTGTGTATACACTCACAGCTTATCTCTATTAAACGGATTTGTTGGGTTACTCACAGATCTTCGTTTGATGCGTTAATCTGATTGACCACAACCCCAAAGAGAAGGACTTGGTGTGTGTGTGTGTGTGTGTGTGTTGTATTTCTACCCTTCTTGAGACATCGACAAGGAAAAGTAGCTTGCATATGAGGAGGTGTGAACAAGTTAGGACATAAATCATGGTCCCACTATGGACAAAAATTGTATTTATTAGAGAATGTCTCATTTGCACCCCTGGTGGTGAAAGCTATCAAAATGAGGGTGGTCCCAAAAAGGAAGGATTTTTCAAATTGACTGTGTGTCGGTTTTAAAAGTGCTCCCCCTCTGGTCAACATGTGAAATAACAAGTGAGTTTAAGCAATTGAAAATGTAAAATAGTGACATTTTTTCGAGTAGAATTAGGACTTGTCGTAATTTCGCCAAGTAAAATTCCATCCATCTATCCATTTTCTACCGCTTGTCCCTTTTGGGGTCGCGGGGGTCGCTGGAGCTCTTTTCGGACGGTTAGAGGGATACACCCTAGACAAGTCGCCACCTCATCGCAATTTTTTGAGTAAGATTATGACTTTTGTCATAATTTTGCCAAATAAAATTAATATTTGTATTAGAATATTGCCAACATTTTAAAGTTTTCTTATAAATCTTGGTCCCAATAGCATTGCATCTAATAGAGAATGTCTCATTTGCACCCCTGGTGGTGAAATCTATTAAAATTAGGGTAGTCCCAAAAAGGAAGGATTTTTCAAATTGACTGTGTGTCGGTTTTAAAAGTGCTCCCCCTCTGGTCAACATATGAAATAAGTGAGTTTAAGTAATTGAAAATGTAAAATAGTGACATTTTTTCGAGTAGAATTAGGACTTGTCGTTATTTCGCGAAGTAAAATTCCATCCATTCATCCATTTTTCTACCGCTTGTCCCTTTTGGGGTCGCGGGGGGTCGCTGGAGCTCTATTCGGACGGTTAGAGGGATAGACCCTAGACAAGTCGCCACTTCGTCGCAATTTTTTGAGTAAGATTATGACTTTTGTCATAATTTTGCCAAATAAAATTAATATTTGTATTTGAATATTGCCAACATTTTAAAGTTTTCTTATAAATCTTGGTCCCAATAGCATTGCATCTAATAGAGAATGTCTCATTTGCACCCCTGGTGGTGAAATCTATCAAAATGAGGGTAGTCCCAAAAAGGAAGGATTTTTCAAATTGACTGTGTGTCGGTTTTAAAAGTGCTCCCCCTCTGGTCAACATATGAAATAACAAGTGAGTTTAAGTAATTGAAAATGTAAAATAGTGAAATTTTTTCGAGTAGAATTAGGACTTGTCGTTATTTCGCGAAGTAAAATTCCATCCATTCATCCATTTTTCTACCGCTTGTCCCTTTTGGGGTCGCGGGGGGTCGCTGGAGCTCTATTCGGACGGTTAGAGGGGTACACCATAGACAAGTCGCCACCTCGTCGCAATTTTTTGTGTAAAATTATGATTTTTGTCATAATTTTGCCAAATAAAATTAATATTTGTATTAGAATATTGCCAACATTTTAAAGTTTTCTTATAAATCTTGGTCCCAATAGCATTGCATCTAATAGAGAATGTCTCATTTGCACCCCTGGTGGTGAAAGCTGTCAAAATTAGGGTAGTCCCAAAAAGGAAGGATTTTTCAAATTGACTGTGTGTCGGTTTTAAAAGTGCTCCCCCTCTGGTCAACATATGAAATAACAAGTGAGGTTAAGTAATTGAAAATGTAAAATAGTGAATTTTTTTCGAGTACAATTAGGAATTCTCATAATTTCGCCAAGTAAAATTCCATCCATCCATCCAGTTTCTACCGCTTGTAGCTTTTGGGGTCGCTGGAGCCTATCTCAGCTGTATTCGGGCGGTTAGAGGGGTACTCCCTAGACAAGTCGCCACCTCATCGCAATTTATTGAGTAAGATTATGACTTTTGTCGCAATTTTGCCAAATAAAATTCCTATTATAATTATAATGTTGCCAACATTTTAAAGTTTTCTTATAAATCTTAGTCCCAATAGCATTGCATCTAATAGAGAAAGTCTCATTTGCACCCCTGGTGGTGAAATCTATCAAAATTAGGGTGGTCCCAAAAAGGAAGGATTTTTCAAATTGACTGTGTGTCGGTTTTAAAAGTCCTCCCCCTCTGGTCAACATATGAAATAACAAGTGAGTTTACGTAATTGAAAGTGTAAAATAGTGACATTTTTTCGAGTAGAATTAGGACTTGTCGTTATTTCGCGAAGTAAAATTCCATCCATCCATCCATTTTCTACCGCTTGTCCCTTTTGGGGTCGCTGGAGCTCTTTTCGGACGGTTAGAGGGATACACCCTAGACAAGTCGCCACCTCGTCGCAATTTTTTGAGTAAGATTATGACTTTTGTCATAATTTTGCCAAATAAAATTAATATTTGTATTAGAATATTGCCAACATTTTAAAGTTTTCTTATAAATCTTGGTCCCAATAGCATTGCATCTAATAGAGAATGTCTCATTTGCACCCCTGGTGGTGAAAGCTGTCAAAATGAGGGTGGTCCCAAAAAGGAAGGATTTTTCAAATTGACTGTGTGTCGGTTTTAAAAGTGCTCCCCCTCTGGTCAACATATGAAATAACAAGTATGTGTAAGAAATTGAAAATGCGCCCAATATTTTGTTGTTCTTGTAAAATAGTGACACTTTTTGAGTAAAATTAGGACATAATTTCGCCAAATAAAATTCCATCCATCCATCCATTTTTCCTACCGCTTGTCCCTTTAGGGGGGTTGCTGGAGCCTATCTCAGCTGCATTCGGCCGGTAGGGGGTGTACACCGTGGACAAGTCGCCATCTCATCGCAATTTTTTTTGTTGTTCTTGTAAAATAGTAAACATTTTTGAGTAAAATTTTGACTTTTGGCATGATTTTGCCAAATAAAATTGCATCCATCCATCCATTTTCTACCGCTTGTTCCTTTTGAGGTCGTGGGGGGGGGGGGGGGGTCGCTGGAGCCTATCTCAGCTGCATTCAGGCGGGAGGCGGGGTACACCCTGGACAAGTCGCCACCTCATCACAATTTTTTTGTTGTTCTTGTAAAATAGTGACATTTTTGGGGTAAAATGATGACTTATGTCATAATTGTGCCAAATAAAATTAATATTATTATTATAATAATAACATTTTCAAGTTTTCTTATAAAATAGTGACATTTTCTGAGTAGAATTAGGACATAATTTCGCTAAATAAAATTCCATCCATCCATCCATTTTTCCTACCGCTTGTCCCTTTAGGGGGGTCGCTGGAGCCTATCTCAGCTGCATTCGGGCGGTAGGGGGTGTACACCGTGGACAAGTCGCCATCTCATCGCAATTTTTTTTTGTTGTTCTTGTAAAATAGTAAAAAATTTTGAGTAAAATTTTGACTTTTGGCATAATTTTGCCAAATAAAATTGCATCCATCCATCCATTTTCAACCGCTTGTCCCTTTTGAGGTCGTGGGGGGGTGTGTGGGGGGGGTCGCTGGAGCCTATCTCAGCTGCATTCAGGCGGAAGGCGGGGTACACCCTGGACAAGTCGCCATCTCATCGCAATTTTTTTTGTTGTTCTTGTAAAATAGTAAAAATTTATGAGTAAAATTTTGACTTTTGGCATAATTTTGCCAAATAAAATTGCATCCATCCATCCATTTCCTACCGCTTGTCCCTTTTTGAGGTCGTGGGGGGGGGTCGCTGGAGCCTATCTCAGCTGCATTCAGGCGGAAGGCGGGGTACACCCTGGACAAGTCACCATCTCATCACAATTTTTTTGTTGTTCTTGAAAATTGTGACATTTTTGGGGTAAAATGATGACTTAAGTCATAATTTTGCCAAATAAAATTAATATTATTATTATAATAATAACATTTTCAAGTTTTCTTATAAAATAGTGACATTTTTTGAGTAAAATTAGGACATAATTTCGCCAAATAAAATTCCATCCATCCATCCATTTTTCCTACCGCTTGTCCCTTTAGGGGGGGTCGCTGGAGCCTATCTCAGCTGCATTCGGGCGGTAGGGGGTGTACACCGTGGACAAGTCGCCATCTCATCGCAATTTTTTTTGTTGTTCTTGTGAAATAGTAAAAATTTTTGAGTAAAATTTAGACTTTTGGCATGATTTTGCCAATAAAATTGCATCCATGCATCCATTTTCTACCGCTTGTCCCTTTTGAGGTCGTGGGGGGGTGGGTGGGGGGGGGGGGGGTCGCTGGAGCCTATCTCAGCTGCATTCAGGCGGAAGGCGGAGTACACCCTGGACAAGTCGCCATCTCATCACAATTTTTTTGTTGTTCTTGTAAAATAGTGATATTTTTTGAGTAAAATTAGGACATGATTTCGCCAAATAAAATTCCATCCATCCATCCATTTTTCCTACCGCTTGTCCCTTTAGGGGGGTCGCTGGAGCCTATCTCAGCTGCATTCGGGCGGTAGGGGGTGTACACCCTGGACAAGTCGCCATCTCATCGCAATTTTCTTTGTTGTTCTTGTAAAATAGTAAAAATTTATGAGTAAAATTTTGACTTTTGGCATAATTTTGCCAAATAAAATTGCATCCATCCATCCATTTTCTACCACTTGTCCCTTTTGAGGTCGTGGGGGGGGGGTCGCTGGAGCCTATCTCAGCTGCATTCAGGCGGAAGGCGGGGTACACCCTGGACAAGTCGCCATCTCATCACAATTTTTCTGTTGTTCTTGTAAAATAGTGACATTTTTGGGGTAAAATGATGACTTATGTCATAATTGTGCCAAATAAAATTAATATTATTATTATAATAATAACATTTTCAAGTTTTCTTATAAAATAGTGACATTTTTTGAGTGAAATTAGGACATAATTTCGCTAAATAAAATTCCATCCATTCATCCATTTTTCCTACCGCTTGTCCCTTTAGGGGGGGTCTCTGGAGCCTATCTCAGCTGCATTCGGGCGGTAGGGGGTGTACACCGTGGACAAGTCGCCATCTCATCACAATTTTTCTGTTGTTCTTGTAAAATAGTGACATTTTTGGGGTAAAATGATGACTTATGTCATAATTGTGCCAAATAAAATTAATATTATTATTATAATAATAACATTTTCAAGTTTTCTTATAAAATAGTGACATTTTTTGAGTGAAATTAGGACATAATTTCGCTAAATAAAATTCCATCCATTCATCCATTTTTCCTACCGCTTGTCCCTTTAGGGGGGGTCTCTGGAGCCTATCTCAGCTGCATTCGGGCGGTAGGGGGTGTACACCGTGGACAAGTCGCCATCTCATCGCAATTTTTTTTGTTGTTCTTGTAAAATAGTAAAAATTTTTGAGTACAATTTTGACTTTTGGCATAATTTTGCCAAATAAAATTGCATCCATCCATCCATTTTCTACCGCTTGTCCCTTTTGAGGTCGTGGGGGGGTCGCTGGAGCCTATCTCAGCTGCATTCAGGCGGAAGGCGGGGTACACCCTGGACAAGTCGCCATCTCATCACAATTTTTTTGTTGTTCTTGTAAAATAGTGACATTTTTGGGGTAAAATGATGACTTATGTCATAATTGTGCCAAATAAAATTAATATTATTATTATAATAATAACATTTTCAAGTTTTCTTATAAAATTGGGACTATTGTCGAGTAAAATTACGACACTTTTCATAAAATTGTCAACACGTTAAGCTTTTTCTTGTAAAATTGCGACCGTTGTTGACTAAAATTCGAACTCTGATCATAAGATTGCACAAATTTTGACTCGCGTTGAGTAAAATGACCACTTTTATTATAGTACTGCCAAAACTCTGTTTTTCTTGTGGAATTGTGA